>NC_142463.1:3093524-3245039 GCF_049115385.1 Moschus berezovskii
CTAGAACAGATTCTGGCAGCTGAAAACTGTAAACAAGTAAAACTGAGCACACCGATTTGTATGAAAAAAATCAATAGGTATGTTTTATGTACCAACACCAGCTGAGAAGTTATCAAGAAGTCCTTTCCGCAATATCATGGGGAAGGGGCAAGGAGAAAGACATGTGAAATATTTAAATAAGCTTAATGGCCAAGAGGCACAACTTGGGTAAAGGAAATTACAAACTTTCTGCCTCTCAGAATGTAGACGTCTGGATCAGGGAAGGGTTCAAAGACCTGGTCTGCACAGAAAAGCCCACCTTGCTAGAAGGAACCATCAAGAACCAGCTACCAGGGAGAGGGACACCCAAGGCTGGTCAGAGGCTGCACAGGATGTCAGATGGAGAACAGGTTAATATCACCCCATCCCTGCTCGCCTGTTTTCAGCAACATCAGCCTGGACGCCACCCAAGTCTCCACCCACAGGTCCTCGAGGAAATAGGGGACGTCAGCGGGCCAGCCTGGGCAGCTGCTCACAGAACCAGCAGACAGGCACCTCCTGGCAGGGAAAAGCGTCCATTGTCTGTCACAAAATGGAAAACGTAGTGGCGTAATTGCCTGAATAGTATAATGACGTTGTGTCAAAATGGTCTGTTTAGATAGAGATAAGTTTATGGACTAGCCTGGAAAATCCCATGGGTGGAGGACCCTGGTATGTTGCAGTCCATGGGGTCGCTAAGAGTTGGACACGACTGAGTGACTTCACTTTCATGCATTGGAGAAGGAAATGGCAACCCACTCCAGTACTCTTGCCTGGAGAATCCCAGGAATGGGGTAGCCTGGTGGGCTGCTGTCTATGGGATCGCACAGAGTCGGACACGACTGAAACGACATAGCAGAAGCAGCAGCAGAAAGTATTCAGAAGCATATTGTATTAGTTTTTCTAGAGCTATGAAACAAAGTACTGTAAAAGGAGTGGCTTAAACAGAAGAAATTCATTGTCTCCCAGCTGGGAGCCTGGAAGCCTGAGATTCAGGGCGTTGGCAGAGTCGGTTGCCTCTCTCCCAGCTTGTCTCCTCCCCGTGTCCTCCCATCATCCCTCTGTGCCCAGATGTCCCCTCCTTACAGGGACACCAAGCACGCTGGGCTGGGCCCCGCCCTAGTGACCTCATACTATTTCAACTAGCTCTGTAAAAGCCCTATCTCTAAGGTCACATTGTGAGGCTCCAGGGGCGTTAGGGCTCAACATGAATTTGGAGGGGACACAATCCCACTCATGACACTCACACACCAACGGTTGCTCTGGGCTCCAGTGTTAGGGGGAACACACCGACTAAAACCGCCCCACCCTGGCCAGGCACCATAGGAACCATTTGCGTGAGTTATTTTACGACAGGGGCTGCTGGTAAGGAACACGGAACTAACAAGCCACCACTAACTGGAAGAGTTCAGGAAAGGTCAAAAGGAGACACCACGTGTCTGACCACTTCTCAGAATCCTTATCACTGGCTTCCATCTTGGCTGAGCAATGCGTGCGCCACCAGGAAGGACTCTGAGTCAGAATGATTGACCAAAGACAACCAAGGGGATGACAGAGGATGAGGTGGCTGGATGGCATCACTGACTCAATGGACACGAGTTTGAGCAAACTCCGGGAGAGAGTGAAAGACAGGGAAGCCTGGCGTGCTGCAGTCCACGGGGTCACAAAGACGTGACTGAGTGACTGAACAAGGAGGCGGGCAGAGTCCTCGGAGGCAGGCCATTATGTACGATTAGAATGCTGCTACTAAGTCGCTTCAGTCGTGTCCAACTCTGTGCGACCCCACAGACGGCAGCCCACCAGGCGCCTCTGTCCCTGGGATTCTCCAGGCAAGAATACGGGAGTGGGTTGCCATTTCCTTCTCCAATGATTAGAATAACAAAACAAAAACAATGAAAAGCCAGTTAAAGGAACAGTTTCAGCATGGAGTCAGAATCGGCTTCTTCTCTGTGCTTAACCTCTAAAGCACAGTCCACTAATAAAATGAGCATTCTCCATGCCTTTTAAAAACGAATATTGTAGGTCACTGGGCAGAAAATCGAGAGAGGAACTCTGAAATTCTGCTGCTTCTAAAGACAGCAAAAAATCGGGCCAGTCACAGTCCACTTTTCGAGACTCTGGAGATTAAGCGAAGGCTGGCAACAAGTCTGAACAAGGCTCAAGAACAACAAAGCGACAAGTTGGGAAGCACCGATCCCAGGGAACAGGTGAGTCTCAATGAGCACAGCTGGACTTGTGTCGCCAGTGTGTGCTGGTCCCATCCCCTGCTCCCCAGCCCCGCAGTAGCTGGGAAACTAGAGAAACTGAAACATAAGCAGAAAATGGGCAGCCTGTGTACAAAAACAGAACTCTGGCCACAACCTGTAGCGGCGGCCCAGGACCCGGACCCTCTCCCCACAATACACGGCCCAGGAAACAGTCTGCTCTAAGTCAGACATGCAAGGAATGGGATTGTTTTCATTCTGGGAATCTAAACAATTACTTCTGTAACAATCTGCCTCAAATGGCTAGGACCGGATAAATAACTGACAGCTTCCCTAAATTTTGTCCCCACATCCAGTTCAGGACCAATCAGAGAAAGCCAAATACACTCATCACGTGGGCCACCCCAGGCCCGCGGCCCCAGCAGGCACTCTGGAGGCTTCCTGTCTCCCACCAGAAAGCCCTCTCTCCTCTGCCTGCCTTTGTGTGTGTGTTTGTGCATGCTTGTGTGTGCACATTCAGTCGCGTCCAACTCTTTGTGACCCCATGGACTGCAGCCCACCAGGCTCCTCTGTCCATGGAATTTTCCAGGCAAGAATACTGGAGCAAGTTGCCATTGCCATCTCCAGGGGATCTTCCTGACCCAGGGATCCAACCTGTGTCTCCTGCATTGGCAAGCAGGTTCTTTGTCAGCTGAGCCACCTGGGAAGCCCTGCCTGCCTTTGAGTCTCTGCCAAACACAAGTAATGGCAGCTGGCCCTCTTGCTACAGCGAGCTCTGAGTAGGTAGGTTGTTTTTTTTTTTTAGAGATGTTTAAAACATAACAACTTGCACTTAAGGACTTCCCTTGAGATCCAGGGGTTAGGACTCCACGTTTCCAGTGCATGGGGTGCGGGTTTGATTCCTGACTGGGGACAAAGATCCCACAAGCCTCTCAGAATGGGCAAAAAAAAAAAAAACAAAAAAAACACACCTTACACTTATTAATAATTACACTACCTATTCCTAAATATAGCTGAATGTAATTAATACTGTGGAATGGACATATGTGTATGTGTGTCTGTTATTATCTGTCTATACTATCTACTTATTGTATACTTTAATGGATATGAATGGATAGGCTTTGCTCTTCTCATTGGTTGGTCTTTCTTGATTTCCATAAAAATAACAGCCCATGTTCCTGGCAGGGGAAGAACAGATCTTCATAAAGAATTGTCATCATTTGACCTGTCTGGTAACTAACTCCCTGAAAGACAAGCTCAAATGGTTTATCCTTATTTCCTGACTTGCACCTTGGCCCCGGGGCTTAAGCCACCATGGAGGGGGCATTTGTCAAAAATATTCACAGACAAATTGTTGCTGCATAAGGCTGAATGGCATCACCGACTCTGTGGACATGAGTTTGAGTGAACTCCGGGAGTTAGTGATGGACAGGGAGGCCTGGCGTGCTGTGATTCATGGGGTCACGGAGAGTCGGACACTACTGAGCAACTGAACTGAACTGAAGGCAATAGTTAACACCTGGGGCAAAGGATGTGTGTGCTAAATCATTTCAGTCATGTCTGACTCTGTGGGACCCTATGCACTGTAGCCTGTCAGGCTCCTCTGTCCATGGGTTTCTCCAGGCAAGAATACTGCAGTGGGTGCCATGCCCTCCTCCAGGGGATCTTCCCAACCCAGGGATCAAACCCGCACCTCATATGTCTCCTGCATTGGCAGGCATGTTCTTTACCACCAATGCCGCCAACCAAAAAGCTTTCTTCCTTTTCTTGGAGAATGGTATTAGAGATCAACATCTGGGTGCTGGGCATGTCCGTCACTACTGGGGTTTGGCCCTGGCTGGAGAAGTTGCAGGTGCAGTCCACTGGATACCGGACAGGTTTGCTGGTTTCTCCTTGTCAGAACTGGTCTGTGGTCACAGGGCTAGCAGGATGCTATCCTCCAGAGGTCTGGCTGAGAATAGGTAGCCATCAGCTACGAATGGCCAGGCACACAGAGCGAGTGGGGCTGGCGGGAATCCTCCAGGGTGCAGGTGGACCCAGGTAAGACCTGGTGAAGGACCAGAAGGTGAGAAGAAGGAATCAGCGTGCTGGTGGGCCAGGGGGCCTGGAGAGCGTGGTGTCTGTACCAGGGGGACCACAGGGAAACTGTCACCGGGTCAGCCTGCAAAGCTGTTGAGCAGCCGTGAGTTCTCAGTACACAGGGGACAGAACACCACCCTACCAACCCATCAAACAGCCATGGCAGGCAGGCGAGCTACTCTTCATGTGTCCCCATAGCACCCTCTACTGGGGGACTTGACACTGTGTTCACTGGTAGAGGTGAAAGGCTTCAGGAATTCTTCCACCACCACAGAGCCAGTACTGAAGGGTGAATTTGGAGCTGGGAGGGGATAAATGGATCACTGGCATCAATCAGGACAACTCTCTAAATATTCCTGCCTATTAATTCTAACACGAGCATCAACTCTCCGTCAGTTTCAATTCGTTGGTTTTGTTCACATCAGGGTCATATTTTCTTGTTTCTCTGCATCCCTGGTAATATTTGCTTGGATGCCTGATACTGTGAATTTCAAGCTGTCAAGTGGTAGATACTCTGTAGTCCTAGAAATATCCTTAGCTTTGTTCCGGGATGCACTTACACCCCGTGTTGGAAACAGATAGATTCTCCTGGGTCTTGCTTTTAAGACTGTTAGACTGGATCAGGGGGCTTCCCAGGTGGTGCTAGTGGTAAAGAATCCACCTGCCGATGCAGGAGATACAAGAGATGCAAGTTCAATTCCTGGGTTGGGAAGATCCCCTGGAGAAGGAAATCTCCAGTATCCTCGCCTGGAGAATCCCGTGGACAGAGGAGCCTGGCGGGCTACGGTCCATAGGGTCGCAAAGAGTCAGACATGACTGAAGCAACTTAGCATGCGGACTGGACCAGAGCCATGCTCAGACCAGGGTGATCAGACTGGACCAGGGCCACGCTCAGATCAGTGTGATTATTCCATCACCGAGCTAAACCCTCCGTGTGCTCTACCCAGTGTCCCAGGAGCCACAACGTCTCCTGGGTTTGGCTGGTGGGAACTGGCGATTCCCAGGTTGACGTGAGCTCCAGGCACCATTCCCCGTTTGGCTGGTTCAGCTCTGGGGGCTTCCCCACACCCGTGTGCTAGTCAGTGCTCTGCAGAACGCTCTGTAGGTCTCCGAGCCTTCCTCTGCGCTCTCCCCTCCCCAGGGCTCTGTCCTGAGCGCTCCGGTCTCCCTGGACTCTCGGCTCCATCTCCTCAGCTCCGGGTCCATTGGGCTCTGCTTCAGTCTTCCTCCCTGTGCTGCAAGTGGAAACCCTTCAAGCAGAGAGCCAGGGCCATGGTGGGGGTCCCCTCTCTCGTCACCCACCTCTCAGAGGCTACTGTCCCCGTTGTCTGGCATGCAGCGTCTTGAAAACTATCTTTCATATTGCATATATTTTGTCTGGTTTTATCTGTGATGTTCCAGGTGGCTGTGTAAATCTGGTCCCTGTAACTGCATTGTGGTTGGTTGGAGTCTCCTGAGAAGCCCAGCAAACACCCAAGTGGAGATACTGAGGCCACAGTTAGACATATGTATTTGGAGTTGAAGAAAGATGTTCAAGATGGAAGAATAAATTTGGGAATCTTTTAGAAATAGATGGTATTTAGATCCGTGAGAGTGCTTCCCAGGTGGCTCTAGTGGTAAAGAACAAGCCTGCCAATGAAGGAGATGTAAGAGACGAGAGTTTAATCCCTGGATCAGGAAGATCCCCTGGAGGAGGGAATGGCAATCCACTCCGGTATTCTTGCCTGGAGAATCCCACGGACAGAGGAGCCTGGCGGACTACAGTCCAGAGGGCCGCAAAGAGCTGGACACGACTGAGGGACTTAGCATCATGCGTGCAGATCTGTGAAAACAACAGGGCTCACCATGGACTGAGTGCAGAGCCACAAGGGGATAAGAACGAAGCCTTGGGTCACTGCAAAGCTCGGAAGGTGGTGAGATGGGGAAGGCCCAGGAGAGGAGACTGAGAGGGAGTGACCAGTGAAGCAGGAGGAGAAACGAGAGGCCACGGCGCCTTGGAAGCTCCACAGAGGCAAGAAAACTGCATTGGAAGTCTCTGATTGGTCGAGTTAGGTGATGTCATAATTGACCACAATGAAACCACTGGTGTCCCTGCAGGAACTATTTCAGAGGAGTGGTGGAGATGCAAGCCTGCCTTGGGTGGCTTCAAGAGAAAAAGGGTAAGGAGTTGGGGACAGTCAGGTTAGAAAAAGCTTCAGAGGAATTTTCCATAAAGGATAGTGGAGGTCTAAGGTAACCAAAGGGAGACATAGGGGGTTTTCTAAGGAGGGTTTGTTAAGGGTGGGAGGTTTTGCAGTTTATTTGTAGGATATCAGTAGGAACTGTCCCATTAGAGAGAGAAACACTGGGGGTGCCAGAGAGAAGCAGAGGGTCATTGCTTATGGGATGTCCTTAACAGGAGAAGGTGAGGCTTTACACAGAAGCATGGCCAGCCCACTGCAGTGCTGGGGAAGGCAGGGCACGTGGCAAATGCAGGTGGACCTGTGTGGGGCCTGTGAATGTTCCCTGCGTGTGTCAGTGACCAGGAAGCGAGTCATCAGCTGAGCATGAGGAGGGGGTTTGGGGAGCGCAGGGAGAAGCAGGGCTGAAGAATTCAAGGGCACCCAAGACAGGGCTGGTCCCCCGACCATGGCCCTGGAAGGCACAAAGGGCCCTTGTGGGATAAGGGGTTTGTAGGACTGGGCATGTGGTCTTTTGTGGGATCACGGGTTTGTGGAACTGGACACGTGGCCCTTCGTGGGACCAGGGGTTTGTGGGACTGGACATGTGGTCCTTTGTGGGATCAGGGGTTTGTGGGACTGGACACGTGGCCCTTCGTGGTATCATGGGTTTGTAGGACTGGACACATGGCCCTTTGTAGGATCAAGGGTTTGTGGGACTGGACACATGGTCCTTTGTGGGATCAGGGGTTTGTGGGACTAGACACGTGACCCTTTGTGGGATCACGGGTTTGTAGGACTGGACATGCGGTGAGAAGTTTTGAGCAAGAGAATGCATTTCTTCTCTAAGGCCAGGGCTCAAGGAATTGAGTCTTTTGGCTCCTGACCTTTCTGAAATGAACCCCAACACAGGGGGCCAGGCTTCCCAACAGCCACACTCCCGCACCCGCCCCTGCCTCTGCCAGAGGCGCTGAAAGCAGGTAGTTTCTTGATCTTCTATGCTTGTAAGTGTCCCCTGCTCCTCAGAAGCAGGACAAGCAAGAGTGGATGGAGGCCAAGGGTTGGGTAGGTTTGCAGACCCAGGAGAGGGCACAGTGCCCATGCCAGGAGGAGGAAACCATAGGAGGGGGCACATGGTGGGGGTAGTGCCCTCGGCCAGCAGGTCCCCTGTCCTGGGTCAAAGGTGGCCGTGTGAAAGCTATAGAAGAGCAGGACGCCGTGTAAGCAAAGTCACAGTGGAAATTTTGCTTGGGAAATTGAGAGCAACTTTTTACCTCAGTCTGTTTTCATTTGGCATCACGTATGTCAAAGAAAAAGTTAAAGCTGGCAGAAATCATTGCACCAGGGAGCGCAAAGCAGGTGCTATAAATCCACCATGAAAACCAAAGGAGTCCCGCCTGGTTTCCCACCCGCTGCTGATGGGCCGTATGCAAGTCCCGGTGGCCCACGCTCATGCAGGTTGGAGAGAGGAATGTCAGCATTAACCAGAGGATGAAGGGAACCCCGGGGTGCTGCCCATGTGGGTCCGGGTGAGGGACTGCACTCATAACACACAGGTATGGCTGTCCCGCAGGTGGAGCAGGCCCTGCGCCAGGCAGACCTCGCTGACCCAACTCAACCTTCCCTTCACAAGGGTCTGAGCCTGTCCAAGCCAAAGTCTGTTGCCTTTTCATCTGTGAATTGGTATTTATAATAGTAGCTGCCTTAAGTGAAAAGTGAAAGTGAAGTCGTTCAGTCGTGTTTGACTCTTTGCCACCTCATGGACTGTAGCCCACCAGGCTCCTCCATCCATGGGATTTTCCAGGCAACAATACTGGAGTGGGTTGCCATTTCCTCCTCCAGGGGATCTTTCCAACCCAGGGATCGAACCCGGGTCTCCTGCACTGCAGACAGAGGCTTTGACATCTGAGCCCCCTGCCTTAGAGGACCGTGGGGGAAACACGGAAAACACGGTAAGTGCTCCGTAAGCAGGCAGCACTGCCGTGAATTACAAGGATTAAGGATGCCACAAGAAAAAGGGCTGCTGTCCTGAAATTCAGTTTATTGTTCATTGAAAAGCAGTCTTGGGTTGTGCCCAAGATGTTTGGGGGGTTCCCAGGTGGCTCAGGGGCAAAGAATCTGCCTGCCAATGCAGGAGAGGCAAGTTTGATCCCTGGGTCAGGAAGGTCCGCTGAAGAAGGAAACGGCAACCCACTCCAGTATTCTTGCCTGGGAAATCCCATGGACAGAGGAGCCTGGTGGGCTACAGTCCATGGGGTCGCGAAGAGTCGGACACGACTGAGACACCAAACAGCAACAGCAAAGACGTCTGGGCGTTAATTTAACAGTTTGAGGGTTTATGTCATAGTTTATGTCAAATGTGACACTGCAGCTGAAGCGCTTCATGAGGGTGGGCCGTCCCCACCATGACGATCGTTGCTCTGGAGACATCAGGGTTTTCAATGGAGACTCCAACTCACTCATGGATGCTCCATTTCTAGAGACCGACCCAGCAGTGTGAGAAAATAAACAAACTCCCAGAAGCTGTGAGTTTTGGATCGCCTTGGGTGAAAACAGTCAAAAGCTCCAGAGAAAATATTTCAAGCTTTCTGGCTGTGTTGGAGGAATAGAAACGTCAAGGACTAGCTGGGAAGGAGGGTGTAGTGTTAAGTAAACTCAGCTGCACAGACATGTGGTCCGTTGGTGGAACTGGAGTCAGACCAGATATTAGCCCTCAGTGAGGTGCAGCTCTGAGTGAGCCTCGCATCTCCAGGTGTGATTCAGGGCCGCCAAGGACAGTTGCGCAGGTGTGCGCCGCACAACTCAGGGCCACCGTGAATCTTGCACACGATCACGCGTGGCAAAAGCTTGGGCTCTGGTGCAGCTTTTTGATCTTACCACGACAAATGTCTTTTGCCTTTCTGGGCAAAGTGACTATGAATCTGAGAGCCTTCCAGGGCACAAACCCTGCAAGTCTCCCCTGATCCTGACAGGGTGGCACCCCAGAACTCTTCCCCAAGGGTCCTCCCTGCAACAGATTCAGAATCTCCTTGTGGGGAATGTGGCAGGCAGACCCTAGTGCACCTCAAGTTCATGCCTTGTTTGAACTTGAGAATGGGTAGAGTTTGTGGCTTGCTTAGAACCCACAGAATATAGGGAAGGGGTGGGGTGTTACCCCCATGACTACAGTAGGATGTGTGTCTAAGACTGTCTTACTAGCACACACTAGAGCGTCTCTCCTTGCTGGCTTGATAAATAAGGAGCTGCATTGTGGAAGTTCACCTAGCAAGGAACCTAGCAAGGACCTGAGGGGGGCCTCCAGTCGACAGTCAGCAAAATGCAGCATCTTCAGTCCCTCAGCGGAAAGGAGATGAATTCTGCCAACAGTCTGGATGAGCTTAGAAGTGGGTCCTACCCCAGTTAAGCCTCTGATTGAGAAGGCAGCCCAGCTGACACCTAGATTCCAGGCCAGTGAGATGCTGCAGCCTCAGAAACCCCAGGGGTGTCACGCCTGGACTGTGACCTGGTGAGAAACGTCTATTGTTTTCATTGCTGAATTGCAGGCGCTTTGTTACACAGCATTAGATAGCTGATGCAGAGGGTCTGTGCAACACAGTTCAACTGGAATCAGAAAATAGGTGAAAGAGGGGAGAGCGTGGGATGGTTGGGAGACTGGGATTGACGTGCACACACCAGTGTGTATAAGATAGGTAACCAGTGAGAACCGACTGCGGAGCACTGAGAGCTCCCTTCAGCGCTCTGTGCCGGCCTAAATGGGAAGGGAGTCCAAAACAGAGGCGACACGTGTATATGGAGAGCTGATTCACTTCGCTGTACAGCAGAAATGAACACACCATTCTAAAGCAATAAAAGTTAGTTTAAAAAGTAAAGAAAATAGGCGAAAGACACCAGGAGGAAACTTTCTTCAGTTGGTAAACATGCTATTTTTTTTGTTCAATTGTCTGTTTATTTGGAGTGGTGTTGCAGCGAGGATGGAATTGTGGTAGGTCAGGTCCCTGTGGGCCACCCTGGGACTCAGAACTGGGTCCAGGAACCTGGAGGAGGGGGAGATGGAGCTGGAACCTGGCTTGTGGATAAGGGTATTTGACTGGTGCATTCTTGTACCATTAACTGATGTGAAAAGGGTTGTTGGTATCATTTTTACCTTTTGGACCCAGTTTGGTTTGGTTTGCTGCTGCTGTTGTTTGGTTGCCATGTTGTGTCTGACTCTCTGTGACCCCACGGACTGCAGCACGCCAGGATTCCCTGTTCTTCATTAGCTCCCTGAGCTTACTCAAATTCATGTCCACTGAGTCAGTGACACCATCCAACCAACTCATCCTCTGCTGCCTCCTTCTCTGTTTGCCCTCAATCTTTCCCAGCATCAGGGTTTTTTCCAGTGAGTCAGTTCTTCACATCAGCTGTCCAAAGTATTGGAGCGTCAGCTTCAGCATCATTCCTTCCAAAGAATGTTCCGGACTGATCTCCTTTAGGATGGACTGGTTGGATCTCTTTGCAGTCCAGGGGACTCTCCAGAACCTTCTCCAGCACCACAGTTCAGAAGCATCAGTTCTTCGGTGCTCAGTCTTCTTTGTGGTCCACGTCTCAGCGCCAGAGCTGGTTCTGTGTAAGACCAGGGCTAGGTGGTGGGAAGTGGGGGCTGGGGGATCTTGCTGCTTGCACACAGGGGACTGCCCCATCCTTCCACCCATCTCTCCCCAACCCCAAGCACAAGCGCACGCACACACACGCACACACACGCACACACACGCACACACACACACACACTTGTCCAGCCCCTTCCCTGCTTCAGGTGTGGGGCCCCCCTGCCACCCACCCCAGGAGAGCCTTAAGAGGCACGACAACAAAATGTCATGTAGTGTCCTAGGTGGGATCTTGACTATAAAGAGGACTTAGAGGGAAACCAAGGAGATGTGAATGAAGTATGCTGTTAAGTCACTTCAGTCGTGTCCGACTCTTAGCGACCCCATGGACTGCAGCCCACCAGGCTTTTCCGACCGTGGGATTTTAACTTTAGTTAATAACAGTTTGTATCCATACTGGCTGTGAGGTCTGTGTTCTTCAAGTTGTGGCTCTATATTTGGAGCCTGGCGCTGTCCTGGAGCTGTGGAGGCCTGGGGCCCTGGGGTGCTTCCTCACCCCTCCCGAGGAGCCCAGGGTGGCTTTCGGGGACCCAGGCTGCCGGGCCATCATGGGCTGAGCTCCAAGGGCAACTCCAAGGGAACTCTTAGAGCAAAGATCCCATCACGCATGGACTGGGTCTCAGCAGCCATGAGGTGAGCTAGCCTGATGTGACGTCCCACGCAGTGGGCTTGACTTTCCCAGGACAGAGGGGCATGTTTGCAAAACCTCTCCATCAGTTTTCCCAGCGCCTCTCTCAGACCTTTGATATTTAAGTCATCCTCTTGAACCGCCTCCACACTCATTTTTGCATGGTTTGTAAATTGCTGTGTCAGATATTTCCATTTGACAATCTACAGGGATGATGACTCACAAAGAATGGTGGGAGAGGGCCAGCCAGTGTTTCTGTGTTTTTCTAAATAAATGTTTTTACTTCAAGATAGGTTTAATTTTACAGAACAGCTACAAAGAGAATGCAGAGTTTCCACAGAGCCTGCACCATCAGTACTAGTTTTAAAACCTTACATCAGTGTGGCACCTTTGTTAGAATCAATGAGCCAGTATGGATACACATCATTATTAACTAACGTTTACACTTTATTCAGATTTCCTTGGTTTTCCGCTACGTTCATTTGTATAATTTTTTTTAGATTCCATATATAAGAGGGGTGTGTGTGTGTGTGTGTGTATTAGTCTCTTGGTCGTGTCCAACTCTTTGTGACCCCATGGACTATACAGTCCATGGAATTCTCCAGGTCAGAATACTGGAGTGGTAGCCTTTCCCTTCTCCAGGGGATCTTCCCAACCCAGGAAATGAACGCAGGTCTCCCACATGGCAGGTGGATTCTTTACCAGCTGAGCCGCAAGGGAAGCCCTTTGAGAAGTGTGAACACACTCGAATTAGGCAAGCAGAGTGCTACTGTGGCGCGTAATCTATAAATGGGTAAAGCACCTGGGCGGCGATTTGCTCCACAAGACTCCTGTGGGCAGTATCCGCACAAGAGGCTGGCCTCGAGGGAACCAGACACCAACACCAACAACAGTACATGCGAATGGAGACTCCGCTAGATGCTGGCGAGTGGGTGGTGCAAAGGTTCGGAACGGATCTAGCAATATTCACAGAAAGCTTGCCTCCTCTTGCCCCGCAAATTCTATTTCTAAACATTTGTTTTAAGGACTAGAATAGGGACATGCACATCAGAACACTGCTTATAAATATCTATAAACAAAACAGACAACACCCCTGCCTGTAGAAACTTGTAACTGTGTAGTCATTTTGTTAAATAACATCTTAAAAATTGGAGACTTCACTTACAAAACCGTACGGGGCCTTTTTTTTTGGTTTATCTATCATCCATTTGCTCAGTCACATCCGACTCTTTGTGGCCCCATGAACTATAGCCCTCCAGGCTCCTCTGTCCACGGGATTCTCCAGGCAAGAGTACTGGAGTGGGTTGCCATTTCCTTCTCCAGGGGATCTTTGGACCTCAGGGACTGGAACTGTGTCACCTGTCCTGCATTGGCAGGTGGGTTCTTTACCACTAGTGCCACCTGGGAAACCTACCATCCATGTATCTAAGTACAAATTGAAGTTTGGAAGATTATATGCAAAACCTGTGTTAAAATTACCTGAATGGTAAGAATAAAGGCTATTTTTCTTTTGTTTACCTGTATTTTCTACAATGTACAGATGACTTCCATGATAAAAGTGATTTATTACTGGCACGACAATGTGAAATAGAGGGATACTGCTAAACTGTTAAACGCCTAACAGTACAAGACTGGCTGATGAGGTTGTGATTCACTGTTACTAATCCAGTTCAGTTCAGTTCAGTCGCTCAGTCATGTCTGTCTCTTTGCAATCCCATGGACTGCAGCACGCCAGGCCTCCCTGTCCATCATCAACTCCCGGAGCATGCTCAAACTCACATCCACAGAGTTGGTGATGCCATCCAACCATCTCACCCTCTGTTGCCCCCTTC
This sequence comes from Moschus berezovskii, assembly GCF_049115385.1. Classification (NCBI taxonomy): domain Eukaryota; kingdom Metazoa; phylum Chordata; class Mammalia; order Artiodactyla; family Moschidae; genus Moschus; species Moschus berezovskii. Next base: position 3,107,088 of record NC_142463.1, read on the forward strand.
TCCTCCCGCTCTCAAGAGTCTTCTCCAACACCACAATTCAAAAGCATCAATTCTTCGGTGCTCAGCTTTCTTATAGTTTAATTCTCACATCCATACATGGCTACTGGAAAAACCATAACTTTGACTAGATGGACCTTTGTTGGTAAAGTAATGTCTCTGCTTTTTAATATGCTGTCTAGGTTGGTCATAGCTTTGTCCAAGGAGCAAGCATCTTTTAGTTTCATGGCTTCAGTCACCATCTGCAGTGATTTTGGAGCCTAAAAAAATAAAGTCTTTCACTATTTCCATTGTTTCCCCATCTATTTCCCATGAAGTGATGGGACCAGATGCCATGATCTTAGTTTTCTGAATGTTGAGCTTTAAGCCAACTTTTTCACTCTTCTCTTTCGTTTTCATCAAGAGGCTCTTTAGTTCTCTTTCTGCCATAAGGGTGGTATTTGTTACCAATTACTGTTACTAATTCAGTTCAATTCAGTTGCTCAGTTGTGTCTGACTCTCCGCGACCCCATGAACCGCAGCAGCACGCCAGGCCTCCCTGTCCATCACCAACTCCCGGAGTTCACCCAAACCCATGTCCATTGTGTCGGTGATGTTATTAATTACAGTGAGTCAATTGGATATGTATGTTTTGAGTGCCGACCATTTGCTGGGCACTGTTTTAAATACTAGGAAATTCTTTAGCTGTTCTTTGCTGTACATGTGACTGAGCCTTTAGTTAAAAAAGAAAGGGGTTGCAATAAGTGAGAAAAAGTAAGAAGGGGTCCTGGGCAGATGGCAGGCGCTGTGACTCAGGACGGGTGGCTTCCTGTCTTGCCCCTACTCTCCCCCGCCGCGCGGCTTCCGACTCGCTAGCGCCTCTAGCGGTAGGCTGGACACTCGCGGCAGCGTTTCTTCCCTTTGTTAAACCAGGCCACCGCCAGCCAGGCATGGTCTCAACAGCAACCGTTTTCTTTACAGTCCCTGGCCCTCCAGCGAGCCACGTCAGGACACAGTCAGTGGCAGCTAGGTGTCCTTCAGGCCAATGAATGGGCAGGAAAGACGCCCAGGCACAGGTCGCAGTTAGGTGGGTGCTGATCCAGCCTGTCTCTCCTGATCTGTTCAATCATTTTCAGGCTGTGCGTGACCTTCTGCAGGGCCAGGATTTGAAAACTAGAAAGCAGTTATCTTCTTAAAATCACAAGGAAGGAAACAATGGATTATGAAAGTCCTCCATCCAAACCCTACAGAAATTCACTGTTTTATTGGTACCAGTTTTGGCTCGGGGGTGGGGGGGATTGCTTTAATTGAAAATTGGAGATTGAGAAGAAGGGTGATGGAAAGGACTTGGGTTTGGATGAGAGGCTGGGGGGCCTAATAGGATGTGGGGGCTGAGTGAGGCAGCAAGGGGTAGGGGGCTGTGGGAGGGGGTCTGCCTGGCCCCTGACTCCTGGGGCTACACAGACATTCCTCCCTTGGACATGCTGCCTTATGTTCCCAAAGTTTAAGGACAGCTTGTTCTGGTTGAGGGGCCAAGCAGTCATCCTTCCTGGAGGCACAGGCGGATGAGAGGCAGGGAGACTTACAAAGAGGTGGCATGAAAGAACCAAGAGGCCTCCCAGTCTCTTCCTCCAGGCAAGACGTAGAGCCTTCCTCCGACCTGCTGGGCCATGGAGAGCCAGGGCACCTCGCAGGGCTGCAGAGGCCTGGATTGGGCTCCCCACGTTGGTCTCCACCCCGTGGCTTCCCAAAAGGATCAGTCATGAGGCTGCTGTGTGTGGGGGGGCACCCCTAGGGGCAGAGGTGGCCTGGCAGGGCTTGGGGACGTAGGGGTATGAGTTCTGCAGAAGGGAGCCCACCTAGAGATGCACACACCCAGTAGTGACCCATGCCTCCTTGCCCTCACCCTCCTGGAGCCCCCAGTTCCTGACTGGTCTCCCTCCTCCTGAACCAAAGGAGGCGGCACAGGTGACAGATCTGGGGGTCTGGGAGCCGGAAGGCCTCCAGCTTCAGACCCTGGGTCCAGCACCCACGCTCAGGGCAGCTGCCCATGTGCTGTCATCTCAGTCCCCTTATCTGCAAACTGGACCCCACCTCCAGGGCTGACGAGGCTAGGAGAGCAGAGGCGAGGCGAGTGAGCATCCCTCACAGCGGCTGGACATGTGCTTGGAGCTTCCCCTGGGCCCGGCCTGCTGCGGGGGGCTGGCTGGCATCTCGCCCTCACCCTCAGGAAGCAGGCCCAGGCTGCCCTTGCCCGCCCTCCCAGCAGGCTGATTCTGCCTGCACCTCTTTAATATTCTCTAACAGTCTTCCTCTTCTCCCTGCTCTCCTGATGGTTGACCCAGTTAACTCAAGAAAAATATCTGTACTTTTCCCTCCTCTCTCCTTAGCCCTTCATTTCTTTGTTCTGTTTCTAGGCTCCCCCCACCCCCCAGAAAAACCATGATTGTGCAGGAACACCAGCTACAGGCAAGAAGGGAACTATCTATTTTTCAAAAAATGAGACAAGATGAAAAGTCTATGTTGCCAAGCTGCCAGTGCCCTTGAACGCAGCAGCTCCGGGGACCTCTTAGGAATCCCACCAAGACCCTCCCCTGCCCCTGCAGCCTTGCTCTCCCCCAGCACGAATGTGCGATGTGTCTTAAAGTAGGGTTTTATTCGATCTTGTGATGTTTCTGTAGCAACTGCCTTGCTACAGCGCTGTTTCCTGTGCATTTTCATGGTGAATTACAGCCATTTCGTTTCATCACAACTTAAACTGGTTGCGTGGCCCGCTGGGAGAGCTGACCACCACCTGAGTGGCAGTTCGGTGGTCGGGGAAGGTGGGCTCTTGTGAATGCTGGGCTGTGTGCTCCTTGCCGCAGTTCATGTGTGAAGTCTTGGTCCCCAGCTGTTCAGAATGTGGCTAAATTTGGAGATGGGGTCTTTAAGGAGGTAATAAGGTGACATGAGGCCACTGGGGTGGGTCCTACCTCCACACGACTGGTGTCATAGAAGAGATTAGGACACGGTCATGCACAGAGGGATGGCCATGTGAAGATGACCATCTACAAGCCGAGGAGGATGGTCTCTCAAGAAACCAACCCTGTGATGCCTTGATCTTGGATTTCCAGCTTCCAGAACTGGCAGAAAATACTCTTGTGCTGTTGAAGCTGCCCAGGCTGTGGTGCTGTGCTATGGGAGCCCCGGCAGACTAATACGGCTCTGCTGCACACCGAGTGCGGAGGACCCCAGCAGTGGGGGGAGTCCTTAATATCACCCCTTGAACTGTCATCATCATCATGATGTTTGTCCCTTCCACACACCTCCCGCCCTCCGTGTACTGGGGCCGGGACCACCAGAGAGACGAATAGACGCCCAGGACGGGCATTCACGCACACCCGCGGCCCTCGGCGCCCAGATCCTTTGTGCAGACGCGCACCATGACCAAGGTAAAGTGCGCATAGGAGGCGTATTACACAGGGCCGAGGGCTGGCTACACGGCTCCCCAGACAGCCTCCAGCCGGCCCTCTCCAGGAGGGGACACTGAGGCCCAGAGGGGCCGCGCGCCCGGCCCCACCAGCTTGACTGCACAGAGCCGGGATTCGATCCGATCGCAGGCAGTTTGGCGCCGTCATCTCTGTGCCGTGTGTGCTCAGTCGCCTCGGTCACGTCCGACTCTTTGCGACTCTATGGACCACAGCCCACCAGGCTCCTCTCTCCATGGGATTTTCCAGGCGAGGACTGGAACGGGTTGCCATTTCCCGCTCCAGGGGATCTTCCCAACCCCCGTCTCTTGCGTCTCCTGCACTGGCAGGGGGGTTCTTTACCATTAGTGCCACCTGGGAAACCGTTTTCTTTTTCAACATGGACTCTTTCTAGCAAGGAGAGGGTGCCAGGATGAGAGTCTCAGTAGCCTCCTGGTGTGACCTTGGGCAGCCTGGGTGGACACTGGGATGCAGCTGCCTTTGTGATGATGGTCTGCACTGACCTGCAGGGACATCCCCCCCACCTGCCTTCTGCCCCCACTCATAGGACAGTCAGGGAGCAAACCATCTGGCCTCCTGCAAGTGAGTGTGTCTATTGGGAAGGGGATTCATCTGAGGGGTGGCCATCCACAGCCCAGGGATTGTGGCTAGGGTGGGTGAGTGGGGAATGCTTTTAAGGTTGTACAACAAACTGTTCCTCAGGTTGCCATCAACCTGCTGTCCTTTCTCCCTGTTTCACCTTTAGAGACCCGAGTAAAGACGGGCAGGGAAGCCACCAGGGAACTTGGCTCATGTGGTAAAGAATCTGCCTGTGATGCAGGAGACATGGGTCGATCCCTGGATCAGGAAGATCCCCTGGAGAAGGGAGTGGCTACACACTCCAGTATCCAACAAACCTGTTACTTTGAGATTTCTTGGACATCATCATGTGATCTACATATAATGGGCTTCCCATGTGGTAAAGAATCTCCTACTAGTGCAGGAGATGCAGGAGAGGTGCATTCGACCCCTGGAGAAGGAAATGGAAACCTGCTCCAGTCTTCTTGCCTGGAGAATCCCACGGACAGAGGAGCCTGGTGGCTACAGTGCATGGGGTTGCAGAGTCTGACATGACTGACACAAAAGACAGGCAACCTCCCAGCCTCTCTCAGCATGGTCCCGTGAAGAAGAAACCAAAATCAGATCCAAGTTCACCCCAAAAATAGCCTTGAAAAGTACCACAGATCTTTCCTAAAGTTATTCTGCAAGGAACCAAAGAGCAGTTATGCTCATAAAAGAGAAAAAAGTGGCTTAAAACATCATTCCTCTCTCAAAGGCCCCCAGTCACAGCCCACCTCCACCTCCCTCCACAAACACGTGGGTCTTCTGGCCAGGAGCCTGCTCTCTGGTGCTTAAACACAGTCCTTGGGATGCGGCTGATGACCGACGAGGGATAAACTTTTCTGAGCACAAAAACTGATCAGAGTGAAGAAGCTGCTCAGAGCCACACAGCTTGGACAGAGGTCAAAGCAGACCCCAACAAGCTGGAGTCTGGCCCTGGGACCCCTGAACCGCAGCTCTGAACAGACTTCCATCCCGGCGCCTGCGACCTGGGGCTCTTCTTATAAGAAGAGAAGTCACAAAGACACACAGAGAAGGTGGTGAAACTGGTGGGCCAGGCCGGGGAACACAGGGATGCCCAGGATGGCCAGAGGCCAGATGGAGTCTCCCCTGGAGCCCTCAGCGAGACTGTGGCCTTGACAAGACCTTGATCCTGGGATCTCTAGCCTCCAGAAAACTGTGAGGGAACACATTCTGTTGTGTTAAGCCACGTGGCTCATGGAAATTTGCTAAAGGCAGGCCTAGGAAATGACAGTTGTCCCTCAGTGACTGCGAGGGATGGGGTTCAGGACCCCTGCATGCCCCAAGATTGGCAGAGGCTTATACTTGGTCCTCCGTATCCGAGGACGCAGAAGGGCCAGCCATAATAAGAAAGTCATTTGTTTTTGCTTACATGATTATAAGACAATCTCAAACAAATAATGTAAAAATTCACTTTGGTTTTCTCACTAAGCACCTTATTGAATGTATATATAGTAGTTTTTATCCACTAACCCCAAACTCTTAATTTATCTCACTAAGCACCTTATTTGCTGGCGTTGGGTTCTCTGCCCTTGGCCCTGTGAATTACAAACACAGAGCAGTCCTGGGTGTTCATTGGAGGGTCTGATGCTGAAGCTGAAACTCCAGTACTTTGGCCACATGATGCAAAGAGCTGACTCATTTGAAAAGACCGTGATGCTGGGAAAGATTGAGGGCAGGAGGATAAGGGGATGACAGAGGATAAGATGGTTGTATGGCATCACCGACTCAATGGACATGAGTTTGAGCAAGCTCTGGGAGTTGGTGATGGACAGGGAGGCCTGGACTGCTGCAGCTCAAGGGATCGCAAAGAGTCGGACACGGCTGAGCGACTGAACTGAACTGAACTGACCAGGAACCTGGACTAGACGGAAAGCCCCCTGGTGAGGGCAAAGTCTGCCCTCTATTCCAGTCAAGACTGGTGAGCTGATGAGGAAGAGAACCCTAAATGCACTCTGGGTCCCCCTAAACCTTCACGGCAGAGCTGTGTCACCAGCAGGAAAGTTCTAGTCAGGCGCACATGGACTCAAATGTACTTAAAAACACACATTCCAAAGTCAAACCTAAATGTTTAGAAATTATCCACAGTAGCCAAGCTGTGCAAATGACCGACATGTCCATCAAGAGATGAAGGGATAAACACAGTGTGGTTTATCTATACAGTGGAATGTTCAGTTCAGTTCAGTTGCTCAGTCGTGTCCAACTCTTTGAGACCCCATGAATCACAGCACGCCAGGCCTCCCTGTCCATCACCAACTCCCGGAGTTCACTCAAACATGTCCATCGAGTCGGCGATGCCATCCAGCCATCTCATTCTCTGTCATCCCCTTCTCCTCCTGCCCCCAATCCCTCCCAGCATCAGAGTCTTTTCCAGTGAGTCAACTCTTTGCATGAGGTGGCCAGAGTATTGGAGTTTCAGCTTTAGCATCAGTCCTTCCAATGAACACCCAGGATTGATCTCCTTTAGAATGTACTGGTTAGATCTCCCTGCAGTCCAAGGGACTCTCAAGAGTCTTCTCCAGCACCACAGTTCAAAAGCATCAATTCTTCGGTGCTCAGCTTTCTTCACAGTCCAACTTTCACATCCATACTTGACCACTGGAAAAACCATAGCCTTGACTAGACAGACCTTTGTTGGCAAAGTAATGTCTCTGCTTTTTAATAAACTATCTAGGTTGGTCATAACTTTCCTGGAAGAAGCACAAGCTGGAATCAAGACTGCCGGGAGAAATATCAATAACCTCAGATATGCAGATGACCCCACCCTTATGGCAGAAAGTGAAGAGGAACTAAAAAGCCTCTTGATGAAAGTGAAAGAGGAGAGTGAAAAAGTTGGCTTGAAGCTCAACATTCAGAAAACTAAGATCATGGCATCTGGTCCTGTCACTTCATGGGAAACAGATGGGGAAACAGTGGGAACAGTGGAATATTATTCAGCCTTAAAAAGGAAGCAGTCCTGCTATCTGTGACAGCATGGATGAACCTTGAGGGCATTATGCTAAATGAGCTAAGCCAGCCACAGAAAGGCAAATACTGCAGGACTCTATTTACTATGTTACTCAGTTATAAGAATGAAATCATACCATGTGCAGCAACATGAATGGACCTAGAGATGATCATACTAAGTGAAGTCAGAGAAAGACAAACACCATATAATATCACTTGAGTGTGGAATTGAAAACAAATGATATAAATGAACTTACTTTCAAAACAGACTCACAGACAGAAAACAATGTTTTGGTTACCAAAGGAGAAAGAGGTGGGAGGGATAAATTAAGAGTTTGGGGTTAGTGGATCCAAACTACTATATATAAAGTAAGTTAACAAGATCCTACTACATAGCACAGGGAACTATATTCAGTATCTTGTAATAACCTATAATGGAAAAGAATCTGAAAATAATGTATATACATATTTATAACTGAATCACTTTGTTGTACACCAGAAACTATCACCACGGTGTAAACTGACTATGCTTCAATTAAAACAAATTTGTCTCTGAAGTCAAAACCCAATTTTTGAGTGCTTTCAGACGTACTAGGGACTTCGAGTTGGACACGACTGAAGTGACTTAGCAGCAGCAGCAGGGACTTCCCTGGCAGTCCAGTGGTTCAATGCAGGGGATGCTGTCAATGCAGGGGACACAGTTCAATCCCTGGTCAGGGAACTAAGATCCCACATGCCACATAGCACCACCAAGGGATAAAAAACTAAACAAAAACAACAAAATCACATTTAATAAACCTGATAAATACTTAATTATCAGTCACTGTTCCATTGTTGCTGTTCAGTCACTAAGTCATGTCTAACTTTTCACGCCCCATGGACTGCAGCACACTAGGCTTCCCTATCCTTTACTGTCTCCTGGAGTTTGCTCAGACTCATGTCCATTGAGTTGGTGGTGATACTATCTAACCATCCCCTCCTCTGCCGCCCTCTTCCATTCGCTCGGATAATTTTAAAGTAATGACCGTGTTTAGTGTTCACACTGTCTGTGCGTTGCGGGGGTGCTTCCTGAGGATGCTCCTCCCAGACCCTCCATCACCAGAAGCAGGGCTGCCCTGGGCCCACTGATGGCTCTGGGACCCACCGGGGCTTTACCTTGAGGCCACACTTCACAGGGTCGCTCCCAAGACAGGAGGGGGGTGGGTCAAGGCAGGCCTGCTCCCTGGGACTCCAAGGCACAGGCTTTGGTGCAGAGACCCCTGTGGCTTTGCTGACCCTTCTTAGATAACATGGCATCTGGGACCTTCCCCAGCTCCTAGATGCTGCCTGACAGACAACCGCCTCATGGGGAATCCAGACTGGGCATCTCAGAAAACTGGGGCTAAGACATTCTGCTTAATCACCGACTCACCCTTCAAGGAGGACCCCACCACCCTCCCCACTTTATGGAGGAAGAGTTGGGGGCATGGAGCCCCGGGGTTGGTGGGGACAGCGAGGAGGCTGTCCTGAGGCCGAACTTGGCCTTCTCTGTCAGGGTTAATGTGATTATTTTTCACAGGCCGTGATGACAGGAAATACACTTTCAGAGGTTTAAAAATAGATCCACAGTCATTTTTCCAGAACACGGGACATTCTGACGACGAAATTAGGTGACAGCTTTCAGATTAGACCTTTCAGAGGAGAGTGCTTGGAAAACACATTCTTCTAATCGAGCCATCCTCTGACCTGCAGTGACCAGTTCCCCGCAGTCATTTTCTTCTAAAGGAAAATGGTCCTCAGGGGCTGCATAGGGCAATACGAGGGACAAGCGTCCTGAGTCCTGCAAAGTTTCCTTCCCTTGGTCACAGCTGGAAAGTCTTATTGATCGGCTGGCTGTCAGTGGTGCAGAAGTGAGCGGCCAATTAAGGATGAGCCAAGGCAGGAGAGGCCCTTCCACCAAGTGTGACCCTCTCCATACCCCTACCCGCCAACACCCAACCCTAGCACCATCCCACCCCAGATCTCACACCTCACAACTCACCCCATCACCTCACACCCCACACCATAACCTCACACCTCACACCATCACCTCATGCCTGATCACCTCACATCTCACACCATCACCTCACACCTCACCCCATCACCTCACATCCATCACCCCACACCCATCAACTCACACCCCATCACCTCATACTCGTCACCTCACACCCAATCACCTCACACCCAATCACCTCACACCTCACCCCATCACCTCACACCCCATCATCTCACACCCCATCACCTCACACCTCACACCCCATCACCTCACACCTCACCCCATCATCTCACACCCCATCACCTCACACCTCACACCCCATCACCTCACATCTCACACCATCACCTCACACCTCATCACCTCACACCTCACTGAATCACCTCATACCTCACACCTCATCACACCCCATCACCTCACACCTCATCACCTCACACCTCACCCCATCACCTCACACCTCACACCATCACCTCACACCTCATCACCTCACACCTCACTGAATCGTCTCATACCTCACACCTCATCACACCCCATCACCTCACACCCCATCACCTCACCCCTCACACCATCACCTCATCACCTCACACCTCACGGAATCATCTCATACCTCACACCTAATCACATCCCATCCCATCACCTCACACCTCACACCCCATCACCTCACTGAATCACCTCATACCTCACACCATCGCCTCACACCTCACCCCACCCGACCCCTCACACCCCTCCGGCCAGCAAAGCAGGCGGGGAGAGATGGGGCCTGTCCTTCAAGTCAGCACAGCCCCAGAACTGCCTCTGCAAGGCCCCCTGGGCAGAGGGGCTCCCTCAGGGAGGGGCGCCCGCTCTCCGGCGCCTCCCTCCGAGCCCCGCCCTCCCGCTCCGGTCCGTCCCCTCCCCGCCCCGGCTCCCGCTCGTTTGCTGGAGGCGGAGCATCACACCCCGACCCGGGCGTCGGCACCTAGTCCTCCCCGTGGGGAGCCGAGGAGGGCCCCAGGGCCGGGAGTGTGGACTCGAGAGCCCAGAGGCCGTGGCCCCGGGCCTGGCTGACTGTCCCGCTGGGCAGAGGGCGGTGGGCCTGAGAGGGCGCAGTTCCTGGGCTGGAGGCCCTGCGGCCGGCTGGGGGCTGTGGGGACCCTGGAGGAGCGGGCTGGGCTCTGGGGACATCTGGGAGGGACGGCGCAGGGCACGCCCTTTGGGTTTCCAGAACCTTCTAGAAGCCCGGCAGTAAGCCGGAGCCTGGGAAGCACGTGCTGCCGAAGCCCGAGGGGAGCAGAGGAAACGGCCGCTGAAAGCCTGGGGGACAGAAGGGACCTGGGGGCTGGCGAGCCATCTCTGGGGAGGGGCCACCGTGAACACTTAGCGGCCCCGGCCCCATCTGGGGTGGAGTCCCAGCTCACTGCGGTCCAGAGAGTGTGTGGGGGGCGGGCGGGGGTCACCAAGATGCGGGGCCTCGCCATTACCCTCCCCCATGGAGGTCCCTGCAAGGGCCCCTCCTGTCAGAGAAAGTCCGGAGGGGCTGGAGTGTCAGGCCCCTCCACTCCCGCTGGTCCACATCCAGAAAGAAGGACGCCGCCTGGATTCAAGGACGTCCTTTAATCACGAATACTTCTCCACAGTCTGGCCACAGGCAGGAAGTGAGTGCGGTGGGGGTTATTGGGAGACTGCTCAGACCGCCCCAGTAAGACCGACAGCTGCACCCGCTCCCTCTCGGCCCCTGGGCTGCCTTCCCAGGCCAACGCCTGTGCTTGACCACTCTGGCTGGCATCCCGGGGTGAGCTCTTCTCGGTAGAAGAGGGGATTGGGGGGTCTGCTCTGCCACTGGGGCTCCAGAAGCCTTGGTCAAGGCTGGGCCTCCGTGCCCACACTCCCACCTGCTCTGCAGCTTCTGTGAGCGGGCAGCCCTCCCCCCGTGGCCTACACGATGCCCTCTGGGCGCTTGCTCCTCCAGACCACCAGGAGCGTCACGAGCAGGGTCACCAGGATGGGGACCACAATGAAGGGGCAGAGGACGCTGCTGGGTGGGTCCTGCAAGGCCCTGCCCGAGACGGGGCAGTTTCTGAAGTAGCTCTGGTGGACGACGAGGAAGAATTTGTCCACCTCCGCGTTTGGCCAGAAGCAGTCCAGTTTTTGCACCACGTGTCTGGTGCAGTTGGAGAGCTCCTTGTAGCTCCTGTAGGTGGAAAAGCAGGTCGTCAGGCCCTGGTAGGCAGAGGACCCAGGGGGGACTTGAGCTGGGGGCTCTCCAACCCACTCCCCACTGTGGCGAGCTCCGCCGAAACCCAGGTCCCGAGGTGGTGACTCTGGTTCTAGAGACAAAGGTCCTGGAAGGTTCCTGAGTGCTGTTGGGGGGAAGCATGTGGCCAGACCCCAGGAGGCAAGCTGGAGCTAAGGGATTCTAGGAGCTACGATGTCACACCAAGGGCAGACTAGAAGGTGGATCAGCCAAGCATCTTCAGAAGGTAGCCTGGAAAAACGAGCTTCAGCCCTTTGAGCCCCTTGCTGTCCCCATCACCCTGTGCAGACCACCCCAGCCTGGAAGCTCCTCCAGCAGTCCACAGGACTTGTCGTGAGGCTTCCCACGCTACGGTCACCCCAATCCCTCATCTTCCCACTCTCTGGAATTGTACCATAGCCCTGTCACCCTTCACTCTAGTAGGTTACGCATTCTTTTTGCTTATTGAGTGTAAACACCATAAGGACAGGGGTGTTGTCTGTTTGTTCACCTCTGTAATCCCAGTGCCTAGAAGTGTCCCTGGTAGATGCCAAGAACTAATACATTTTGTTCTAAATTATGCTAAAATATAAATAACATGAAATTTACCATTTCAACCCTTTTTAACTGTATAGTCCAGTGGCATTAAGTATAGTGGCACTGCTGTGCAACCATCACCACCATCCATCTCCAGAACTATTTCATTCCCAAACAGAAAATCTGTCCCCATTAAACACTCATGCCTGTGTCCCCTCTAGTCTCTGGCAACTCCTGCCTTCTACCTCTGTGCAATCTGATGACTCCAGGTAGTTCACATAAGTGGGCTCATACACTCTTTGTCCTTTTGTGATTGGCTTATTACACTGAACAGAATGTCCTTGAGGTTCATCCATGTTGTCACACATGACAGGGTTCCCTTCCTTTTTAAGGCTGAATAATATACTGCTTGTACATACTTCATTTTGTTTATCTGCTCATTGACGGACATTTGGGTTGCTTCTATGTTTTAACTGTTGTGACAAGTGCTGCTACTTTGAATATGGGAGTTCGTGTAGCATTTCATGTAGTTCAATTACCTATTCAAGTCTCTGCCTTCAATTCTTTCAGCTGCATATCCAGAAGCCAGGAATTGCTGGATCATATTATAAGTTTGTGTTTAATTTTTTGAGTCAATTTTTTTAAATAAATGAAGATTCAAAGTTGGGGAAATGAAAATGTAGTTTCCAGAAGGTATCACTTCTGCTTCTGTTTAGGGTGGAAAAAGCAAAACAGAGTGCTGATTCCTCTTGAACGACAACCAACAAAACTGAAGAAACTACAAAGTCACGGATGTTCTTGAGTCCATCAGAGAGCTGAGACTGCAATCAGCAATGTAACTTGAGTTTCAGGGAGGAGCAAGGCAGTGTGAGGAGGATGCAGCTGCTGTACCAGCTGCATAATAATGAGCTGCCCAGGGTTCAGGGTGGGCTAGGGGGTCAGTCTGGAATTCCTGGGGCCCCAAGTGCACTGGTGGTTCCGTGACTCTTTGCTTTTTCCCACGAGGCTCGAGGGTGAGCTCATGAGAAAGGTTAGGGGCAGGCACGAACACCTCACATTTCCCAAACCCTTCTCACATAAGCAGCAACACTGCCTTGGGCACCTGGAGGATGAGAAAAGCTGATCCCGATGAACAGATTCTTCTGCTTTGAACATGGGCGTGCATTTACCTATTCAAGTCTCTGTGGCTGCAGCTGAACAGGACTGAAGCCCTCTCAGACCCCTATCTCCAGGAAGCTAAGCCTTGAGCTGCTGAGAGAGGGATGGCACATCCATCAGCCCCAGGGCACAAGAAGACACACTGTGGCTGGGAGAAGGGTAGAAAAAACTCTTTTCCCTTGGGCGGACAGTAAGAAACCATTCTGGACCTAGGAACCTGCATGATACCACACCACTGGGGCAGGGACAGGAATCGCCCACCCAAGCCCCCACAGATACAGGGCAGAGTCTGGCTGCCACAGTGGGGAGATTGATGATATAGGGCTTTTCTGAACTGAGACTGGACCAGGACAAGGGATTGCCTCTTCCTCTCTACCAAAATAAATCTGGCATGGAATAACAAGAAACAGTACTCTGCCACAGGGAGGGGTAGAGAGACCTCCTCTGTGGCACAGGTGTGCAGGGTGGGACACAGTACACAGACAAAAATTCTCTAGCCCCATCCTAAGCACAAGGCAACGGGAACCCATTGCCAGAGGTCTTTGAAGTCTATCATGCTCTGAAGGAAACCATAGCAACAACAAATCCCAGACCCAGCTCAGCTCCCCACAAGATCAACTTAAATCCCATAATAACAGCCTGACACAAGAGGCTTAACAATTTCCAGATGTAAATACTATTTGTCTCAATCTTTTCTAAACATGCAAGTTCAGCATTCAATAAAACATTAGGACTTGCTGTCAAACGATAAAACAATCAACAGAATCTGACTCAGAGATGACCCAGATATGGTAACCATCATACAGGGACTTAAAAATATTAATATGGTAAAGGGTCTATTTGAAAAAGTAGACAATATGCACCAGCAGAGAATTTCAGCAGAGATGGAAATGTAAGAACGTCAAAGAGAAATGCTGGGGGAGGAAACCCCACAGTATCAGAGAGTCCATCTTGATGAGGTCATCATCAGACTTGGCATCTGAGGAAAGAACTAGTGAACTTGAAGATGGGTGAACAGAAATTACCCAAGCGGAAACAAAAACACAGAGCATCTAACAGTTGTGATAAACTAAGAGCAGTGTCAATGATGTCATCTCCAACTTGTAAATGGAGTTCCAAAAGGAGAAGGAATGGGGCAGAAGAAATATTTAAGAGACAATGGCTGAGAATTTTCCAAAAATAATGAGATGAAAAACCATAAACCCAAGAAGGCCAAAGCCACCCCCCACCCTCGAATGGAACAAAAAAGCAAAGCAACAGCAACAACAGCCACCTAGATATTACAGTCAAACTGCTGAAAACCAGTGGTGAAGAAAAAAATCCAAGAAAAGAACCCTGGAGTCATTCAGGAAAAAGAGACATCTACAGAGGGATGTATGACGTGCACCACAGCAGACCTCTTACTGGGACTGTGCAAGCCAGAAGACAACGGGTGGCGTTTCTCAAGTACTAGGTGGGGATGGGGGAGGGGTAGAGGGAAGGGCCACACGCCCCTGTCTGCCCAGAATCCTTTACTCAGCAAAAATATCTTTGAAATATGAGCTTTCAATAAAGACCTTTTCAGAAAAAAAGCTTATAGTCAGCAGACCTGTGGTGCAAGAAATGTTAAAGTTCTTCAGTCAAAAGAATATAACAGAAGGAACTTTGGACCCACACAAAGAAATGAAGAGTTCCTCCCAGTAAAATGAAGATTTACAAAATATGCTTTTCCTTATTTTAGGACAGGAAATGAGTACACAGAGCAGAAGCCATAAATCAACATTGAGGAGACACTCAGGCATGTATTGAAAAGCTGAAGGGAAAAGGTTGGGGTCCCTCCAGCACCCAAGCACCCCTCTACCACAGCTCCTATCATATGGTCTCTCGATCGCTCAGTTCAGTTCAGTTCAGTCGCTCAGTCGCTAGGTCACTGTTTTTTCTGCCCTGCTTGCCCTTTGGGCCATGACCCCAAATGCACACAAGGCCTCCCTCAGTCCACATGACCATCTAAATGGATGGAGTGGGCAGAAGAAGTGGAGGGTGTGCAGAAGCCATGCCCAAGGGGTGTGTGGTTTTTCTAAGAGAACAAGGACTCACGTTCCGAGTAGAAAATGGAAGTGGAAAAATCTACAGGAAGTCAGGACAGACTGGGTCTCATTGTGAAAAAATGAATTAGTACATGTCAGAAGCCTGGTACGAGGTAAGTGAAAGTGTGTCAGGTATCGTTAAAAACCAAAGACCAGCCTTTTGAGCTTGTGGTTGGCCAACTACAGGGATGCATGTTACAGACTCAGGTTTGAATGGTTGTCTTCTTCCCCACATCAGACCCATCAAATTGCCGGGTAGTTTTAGGTGAGGTGCAGACACAGTGACACAGTCAGTCCTAAATGTGGTCCCCTATGCTCTGCCTGAGGAATAGAGCTGGGATATCCCTTGAAGGAGGCATTGCCAGAATGGGAAGAACCTCTGACCCAGGAAACTGTGACACCAGGGCCCACAGACTGGGGTACATGTTGAGGCTGAGCCAGTGGGGGGCCATTCTGGGGCCAAGCACTTTCTCCTTGAAATATCCTTCCAGTCTGCAAAGCCAACCCCTCCACCCCCGTCTAAAAATATCCCTCACGCGGAGTCGGCTGCCCACTTCATCCTGTTTATTTATACAGAAGTGACAGCTGAAACTCTCAATAAATATTGTGAGCTCTGTCAGCAAGGATGTGATACAAGAATTCCCTCCAGAGTACAGACATTCTTCTGTTCAAAAGAACATTGTACCAACTGAAGGGGCCAAAATAATCATGAGGAAATATTCTTGCTTTAACCCTCTATTTTCAGTTCTCATGTAATGGAATCATTTTCCTTTTTTGGCCAAGACTTTCTATCTGGGCCCCCATGTGAACTTTACATGGAATGTTCCTGAACAGTGTGGTGGGAGTTTCCAGTATGTCTGGGTCCCACCAAGTCCAGGCTTCTGGCACTGCACTGGATGATTATTTACTTGCTGACAAGAAGGTGCCCGCTGCTGCCCACAGGGGACTTGTCTGCTCTGGGGACACCAACCAGCATCAGGACTGACTGGGCCCGATTGTGGAGCATCGGAGTATGGGCCCTGGTGCCCTGCAGAACTGGGTTCAAATCCAGCTCCACCTCTTATGCTGAGTGATCCTGGGGCCTCGTCTCTCCCATCCAAGCCTTATTGTTGTTGTTGCTAAGTCATATCTGACTCTTTGTGACCCCATGGACTGCAGCACGCCAGGCTTCCCTGTCCACCACCAACTCCCGGAGCTTGCTCAAACTCATGTCTATTGAGTTGGTGATGCCATCCAACCATCTCATCCTCTGTCATCCCCTTCTCCTCCTGACTTCAATCTTTCCCAGCATCAGGGTCTTTTCCAATGAGTCAGTTCTTCCCATCAGGTGGCCAAAGTATTGGAGCTTCAGCATCAGTCCTTCCAATGAATATTCAGGATTGATTTCCTTTAGGATTGAGTGGTTTCATCTCCTTGTAGTCCAAGGGACTCTCAAGAGTCTTCTCCAGCATTGGTCATGCAAGCCTGGGTCTCCTTATAGTCAATGAAGAGACAGGTCCTGAGCTGACAGGGTTATTGGGCAGATCAGGTTAAACAAGGCCAAGGACCTGCTGTACAGCAGGTGCCCAGTAAGTGGCAACTTCCAGACAACTGGTGTGTGGTCCCTGGAGGGTATATTTCTTGTTCTATAAACTCGAGTAAATGTTGAAAAGGCAGTGTGTGTCTAAGTCTTCAGAATATCTGAGGAGGAACCACTAGTTTGGTTCACTTTCTCTGGACCAGTATTGGATTCCATCTCCCCAGGACAGTTCACAGCCTGGTGGCTTCCAGCAGCTTTAAATACCTGCTGGTTGTAGGGGAGGTGGCACCACCTGGCAGTCTGGCAGCTGGGGCACGTGAAGGAGACTGGGGCCCATTTGAGGCCGGCCCGGGGAGACTATCTACATGCTAGACTGACATGCTGTTGTTCAGTCACCAAGTCCTGTCTGACTTTTTGAGCCCCCTGGACTGCAGCACACCAGCCTTCCCCGTCCTTCACTCTCCCAGAGTTTGCTCAGACTCGTGTCTATCGAGTTGGTGATGCCATCCAACCGTCTCATCCTCTGTTGTCCCCGTCTCCCCCTGCTCAGTCTTGCCCAGCATCAGGGTTTTATTCCCCAGACTGATGTGGGGGGTGGTTAGATAGATCGGGAGGTGTGTGGATGGGACCAAGACACAAAGAGGGACACTCATTCAGCTTTTGGCGGAATAGTCCTAGAAATACAAATGGCTAACAAGCATCTGGAAAAAAATTGTTGAACCTCACTTTTAAGGAAGAAAGAAGCAAACATCCAAACAGAATCCATTTTCGAAATGAGAATATGCAATGTTGGTGAAGGTACAGTGAAATGAAGCAGGTGTTTGTATCTTTACTAGTAGAAGATAAACTAGTGAAAGTTTCCTGAAAAGCTATTTGGCAATTGTGTCTGGAGAACTTCAAAGTCATGGATACCCTTTGAGTCAGGAATTCTATTTCTGGGAATTTTTCTAAATTAATAATATGAACTGTAGACCAAAGTCATGTAGGAAGATGTCCCCTACAGATTTTTAATTATGAAAAAGAGCAAACAATGGGGCAGTGACTAAAGTTGCTTACAAGAGCCTCTGCCATGTCGCTATGAAAATGATATTCAAGGAGAAAATCTTTATGCTAAAATGTTGACCAGAAGAAGCCGTTGAGACCAAATGATACAGATGGTGTGGTTTCAGCATAAAGTGGTCCATGTAGGAGGGGAAGACCCCAGAACGTTAAGAGGAGTTGTCACCCCTAGAGGGTGGTGGATTTTATTCTCCTATTTCTGCTTTTGGAGGGATTTTTTTCACGTTTTCTCTACAGGCACATATTATTTTTATAATTGTGTGTTTTAAAAGGCCTGTAGAAAGCCGACACTCAAGGCCCCTGCATTTGCAGCCATGGGGAGCACGTCTCCTTAGCCTTTGGTGCAGGGAACGCTCTGAACCCCAAGCAGTTGGGAGGACTGAGTGCAAGCCAGGAGCCCGGCAGGCAGAGGGCAGGGGGGACGGGCACCCTCAGCCCCGCTGCCCGGCGGGTGGCACCTTGCTGGGGGCGTGGCCGCCCCACGTCTGGCACTGCCCAGAGCTCAGGGGGGCTGCGGTGACCCCGGGCTCCTCCTCAGTCCTGCAGACCCCCGCCCAGCCCAGCAGGCCCGCAGCCTGCGGCCTTCCCTCCGTCCACCCGCCTAACCTCTGCCTGACTTGGGTGGGGTCAGTCCCGGCCTGGGGACCACCTTGGGGACGCCCCCTCTCCCACCCTCTGCTTCCAGTAGGGGTTCTGCCCCCGAGGCTGCTCCTGGGGTGGGGTGGGATGGCGCTCTGGGACCCCCTCCTTCCTCCGGTGGGGGGGTGCGGGAAGCTCTGCTCCGGGCTGTAGTGGGGGAGCCGGACCCCTCAGAGAGATAAGGCTGTGGCAATTCGGGGGCGCGGCCAGCCAGAGGGCCCTCGCCTCCTCTCGGGTTCCACATGGATGCTGCGGGGATGAAATGCCCAGTCTCCGAGGGGCGTCCGGACCTGGGGGCTGGGAGGGCCCCGAGAGCAGGACCCCCTTTGGCATCCATCCCCCCGCCGGCCCCCCACCCCAGGCGTCCAAGGACTCCGCGCTCCCTGGACCCTTCTTGCCGGAAGGACGAGGCCACCAGATGGCGCCCCCGCCTCGGGGACCGCCTCTCCTTGGTCCCTCGTGCCCTGACCGCTTCCCCAGAGACCCTTCCCTCGCGGTCAGCACCCCCACTCCCTGCCCCGTCTCTGCCTCGGGGCTCTCTGTCCCCTCGCTCCATCAGCGGCCCCCATCCGACCGCGCGGTCGCTGGCCCTGCCCGCCCGGTGAGGGTCCTCCGCGCTCTGCGGCGCTCCTTCACTCCTCTGCCGGGCCCTGCGGCCGCAACGTCCGACACCCCTGACATCCTCACCCGCATCTGAAGCCCTGGTCCTGGGCACAGCGGGCTGTCCATGCACCTGACTCCCGGGGTGCCCCCGGCCTAGCCCCATCTCTCATTCCTGGCAGGGAAGCCTTGCCCTCTCTGAGTTGCCTTGCTGCTGCTGCTGCTGCTAAGTCACTTCAGTCGTGTCCGACTCTGTGTGACCCCATAGATGGAAGCCCACCAGGCTCCCCCGTCCCTGGGATTCTCCAGGCAAGAACACTGGAGTGGGTTGCCATTTCCTTCTCCAATGTGTGAAAGTGAAAAGTGAAAGTGAAGTCGCTCAGTCGTGCGACCCCATGGACTGCAGCCTACCAGGCTGCTCCATCCATGGGATTTTCTAGGCAAGAGTACTGGAGTGGCTTGCCATTGCCTTCTCCCTGAGTTGCCTTGGATCCCCCCATTTCCAGGGGTTCCCTTCCCTCCTGCAGCCCCGCCACTGTGACCAGCTTTCATTCCTCTGCACTGATCATGGGCCGGGGCGTGGGCATCTCTGTGCCTCTTCTCCTCCCCCTACTCAGCTTAGCAGTTCAGTCAGTTCAGTCCCTCAGTCGTGTCCAACACTTTGCGACCCCATGGACTGCAACATGCCAGGTTTCCCTGTCCATCACCAACTCCCGGAGCTTGCTCAAACTCATGTTCGTGGCATCGGTAACGCCATCCAACCACCTCATCCTCCATCGTCCCCTTTTCCTCCTGCCTTCAATCTTTCCCAGCATCAGGGTCTTTTCCAGTGACTCAGTTCTTTGAATCAGATGGCCAGAGTATTGGAATTTCAGATTCAGCATCAGTCCTTCCAGTGAATATTCAGGACTGATTTCCTTTAGGATGAACTGGTTGGATCTCCTTGCTGTCCAAGGGCAGCCATCAACTCCCTCCTCCGCTTTCCTCTCTTCTGCAGCTCGGGCTCTGTCCACCATGGGCTCTTGGGGCCAGAGCCCTGGCCTCTGCGCTCTCCAGCCTCAGCCCACTGCCCACACCAGCTCGCACTTGCTTCATGCCTTCAATGCCTCCCCCCACCGTACCTGCGCTGCATCCAAAAGCTCTCATGCAGCCCCATCTCTCCACTCTCAGCTGTCCCCTCCCTTTCTCTCTGGCCACCCTGCCTGTCTGGCGTTCCTGCCTCAGGACCTTTGCTCATGCCGCACTTTCTACGTGGAAGACCGTTCACCCGGTCGTCACAAGGCTAGCATCTGCATGTCCCTCAGATGTCACCTCCTCAAACAGGCCTTTTCTCTGATGCTTCAACTCGTTAGGATCCCCAGCAAAGAAGGGTTTTCCTCTGCAGCTGTGTCCTCCTTCGTATCTGAACGTTTAACTAGGGATTGTTCGCTCACGGTTGGTCTCGGTGACCAGACTGCAAACACCACGAGGGCAGGGAGAGTGCAGGGAAGAACAAAGCCCCACCCATCCTGTTCACAGCAGTCACCTCAAAGGCAAGAGAAACAAAAGCAGAAGGAAGAGAAAGGGACAGATCTGCCTGGAGACACGAGAGGATGGCGGGCGATGGAGCACAATCCCGCGCAGAAGACGGTAACCCGGTAACTGGGAAGAGAGGGGCTTTCGCACGGAGAAGGGCGTTGTCACAGGTCCGCAGGGGCCAGACAGCCTAGTGCTGTAAGTAATCATGACAGACGCTTCTTATGGGGGGCTGTAATACACCTCTCCAGGTTCAGAGAATAGTAACTAGAATAAAAATGAAAAGTAAATTTAAACCTGATTTCAGCAACTATATGAGGAAGTTTTTATCCTGCAAAGAATCAACAAGCTTTTTAAAAGTCCCAGGATCCTATTTAGGCCGCAAAGGAAAACTTGATAAATTCTCAAAGTGGAGATTTTAAGTCTTTGACTACACTATCAGAAACTAGAAATTAGTAAGAAAAGGATAAAATAAAATAAAAAGAATGAACCCCTAGAAGTGAAAGATCACTCATATAATTTCAGGGCCAAATGGGATTTAAAAATTCAATTATAGGTTGTTAAGAAAAAATAATGGCAACATTGCATGTAAAAATCAATGAAATCAAGGCAAAACTGAATTTTGAAAAAAATCTGCAGTTGTAATTTATCTTATTACTAAAAATAAATGAAAATAAATGAACTAAGAATCCAAATCAAGACATTTAAATAAAGAAACACAAAACAGATCTCTCCAAAGGGCAAATAGTTTAAATGCATTACTAATTATTGAAAACTAGTATTTATTGATATTTTTAAAAAACATAAAAATGAATAAATAGATTCAGCAGTTGGTTCTTTAGAAAAATAGCTACAATGAAATGATCACATTTGTGGATAATCCAGAAAAAAAAGCAGAGAAAACACCAACATACAAAACCACAGTTAAAAGGTCAGAAAGAGTGTAAGAGACTAACATGTAAAACATGTACGTTAAGAACTGGAAAGTCTTTGAGGAATGGGAATGCTTTGGGGGAAATTATTAATGACGAGATCTTGACTAATAAAGTAGAAAATCTGAGAGGAAAAAAGAAAAAAGTGCTAAAGAATTACTTTCACAAAAGGTGCTAGACTCAGGCAGTTCTTTCAGATTCTTAAGGTCACAGAAAAAGATGTCAAGCTTCTCTTTCAAGTTCTTTGAAAAAGTTAACAAAACCCTGATCCCAAACCTCTTAAGATGGCCTGCCCACGTGCCTGGGAACAGGCAGGCTCATGCAACAGATGTTCACTTTCACTTATAAATAGACACAGATGTCCTTTTGCAAACACTAGCAGTTTTAAGCTAGCTGTATAGAATAAAATGGGTTTATTTCAGGAAGGCTTCAGTGCTATTACTATAAAATCATACTTCAATTTGTCAGAGGAGAGCAGCAATCGTTTTGATACATGTTGCAAAGGCGTTTGATAAAACTGAACATTCATTTCTGATTTTAAAAAAAGCCCAACTTTGTAAAGCACAAAGAAGTTCTTCTTAACGTGATTAAAAAAAAAAAATCTCTCAAACAAATAGCAAACATCACATTTGCTATTGAGGCATTTTCATCACAGTTAGGAACCCGTTTATGTTTTAGGTGGCCAGGTCTGCCTTCCCCTGGTGGTTTCCACCTTTGCTCCCACCCCGAAATAGTCACTGCAGGACCTTTCCAAAATTGGGAGGGGCTGACAGCTCACCAGGTCACTTCCTCTGGTGGCAGAAAGCCATGGGCTGGCCCTTCCTACGTCAGGCTCCAGGCTCGGAGCCAGTGTGCCGGGCCAGCTCATCTCTGCAAAGGGCCTCGGACCACAGACGGTGGGGAGGGTTGCATGGCCCTCAGGGGGATAACCAGGCCCACCTGGGGGACTGTTACCCGGCCCCACAGTGCCTGGAGGCTGCACACGACAGGGCATCTTTTGTTCTTCTTGATGCTGCAGGGAGCATGTCAGAAGTCCTGTTGATGGTTGGATTGAAAACATTGCACTTCAAACTCTGGAATCACCTGCAAACATGTGCTGGGCTGGTAGGGCCCGAGCCAGCAGTGTACCTGGGCTCACTTGGACCGCAAGGACTGGCTCTGGGGGTGGGGTAGGTGGATACCATACTGCGAAGCCCTCCCTAAACTAGGGAGATCGAGAGAGTCCACCCAGCTGGAAAAATCCACCGAGACCAAGTGATAGGAGTCTTCATGCATTTCTGCCGGCCGAGGGCTGACCCACAGGACACCTCGCCAGGAACGCTTTGCAGTCAGCATGACCACGGTGTGCCAGTGCACTCTTGCGGGAGTCTCCTAGGTTCCCTATACAGTGGGTCTCTGTCTGCTCTAGAACAGGGACTCCTGATGTCTGGGCAAACCTGTCTTCCCTGGGAGCACTGGGAACCACGAGCTACATGTCTGTCTAGGAATGACACAGGCTAGGAGGTGCCCCCTAATACTCCTGGGTCAATAAATAAACAAAACAATGCGACAGGCTTCATCAGTTCAGTTCAGTCACTCAGTCATGTCCGACTCTTTGCGACCCCATGAATCACAGCACGCCATGCCACCCTGTCCATCACTAACTCCCGGAGTTCACACAAACTCATGTCCATCGAGTTGGTGATGCCACCCAGCCATCTCATTCTCTGTCGTCCCCTTCTCCTCCCGCCCCCAATCCCTCCCAGCATCAGAGTCTTTTCCAGTGAGTCAACTCGTCGCATGAGGTGGCCAAAGTATTGGAGTTTCACCTTTAGCATCAGTCCTTCCAATGAACACCCAGGATTGATCGCCTTTAGAATGGACTGGTTGGATCTCCTTGCAGTCCAAGGGACTCTCAAGAGTCTTCTCCAGCACCACAGTTCAAAAGCATCAGTTCTTTGGCGATCAGCTTTCTTCACAGTCCAACTCACATCCATACATGACCACGGGAAAAACCATAGCCTTGACTAGACGGACCTTTTTTGGCAAAGTAATGTCTCTGCTTTTTAATATGCTGTCTAGGTTGGTCATAACTTTCCTTCCAAGGAGTAAGCGTCTTTTAATTTCATGGCTACAATCAGCATCCACAGTGATTTTGGAGCCCCCAAAATAAAATCTGACACTGTTTCCACTGTTTCCCCATCTATTTCCCATGAAGTGATGGGACCAGATGCCATGATCTTAGTTATCTGAATGTTGGGCTTCAAGCCAACCTTTTCACTCTCCTCTTTCACTTTCATCAAGAGGCTTTTGAGTTCCTCTTCACTTTCTGCCATAAGGGTGGTGTCATCTGCATATCTGAGGTTATTGATATTTCTCCCAGCAATCTTGATTCCAGCTTGTGCTTCTTCCAGCCCAGCGTTCCTCATGATGTACTCTGCATATAAGTTAAATAAGCAGGATGACAATACACAACCTTGATGTACTCCTTTTCCTATTTGGAACCAGTCTGTTGTTCCATGTACAGTTCTGACTGTTGCTTCCTGACCTGCATACAGGTTTCTCAAGAGGCAGGTCAGGTGGTCTGGTATTCCCATCTCTTTCAGAATTTTCCACAGTTTATTGTGATCCACACGGTCAAAGGCTTTGGCATAGTCAATGAAGCAGAAATAGATGTCTTTCTGGAACTCTCTTGCTTTCTCCATGATCCAGCAGATGTTGGCAATTTGATCTCTGGTGCCTCTGCCTTTTCTAAAACCTGCTTGAACATCTGGAAGTTCACGGTTCACATATTGCTGAAGCCTGGCTTGGAGAATTTTGAGCATGACTTTACTAGCGTGTGAGATGAGTGCAATCGTGCGGTAGTTTGAGCATTCTTTGGCATTACCTTTCTTTGGGATTGGAATGAAAACTGACCTTTTCCAGTCCTGTGGCCACTGCTGAGTTTTCCAAATTTGCTGGCATATTGAGTGCAACACTTCCACATCATCATCTTTCAGGATTTGAAATACCAAGCCTGAATGGCAGAGGTCAGTTCCAGCTCCTATCTTCACAAGGCCAGCTCCCTGGCTAAACAGTACCTCCCAGACCACCAGCACTTGCTGAGCGAGGTGGACAAATGCCATTCTTCTCGAAAAATGAAAATGATATGAATAAAGGCAAGAAAAAAGAATCTTGGAAGGGGGGCTGTTCAAGGTAAGAAGAGGAAGAAAAGTAGAAACAGGCCGCTGTTTTCTCTGTCCCTTAGGAAGACACCCCCAGCCCATCTGGAGGTTCCATCACCTAGACAGCAGAGGAAGCCAGGTGGTCGGGGAGGCTGCGGGACCCCCACCCTCTTGTATGAGCCTTCTCGGGTCCCATTCTTGGGCCCCATTCTCACGGTCCCCTCCCACCCTGGGGACTCTGGCTTCAGCTCCTCTGTCTTTTGCTCTTTCAGTCTCTCTTCTCCTGGCCTGGAGCCAGCCTGACTGTCCCACCCCTGAGACATTCCACCAAGGCAAATGCCAGCAGTGTTTTGGGGTCCGTGGAGCTTCGGGGACGCTGCACAGAGGGGCGCCCCGCTCAGTACAGACAGGCGCTGAAGGATCGCCTCCCACCTGCCCGCCTAGGGTCTCTTGTCTTGCAGACACGGGGGAGGGGGGCTTCTGGGAATTTCTGAGCCTGTTTCCTGTCACGAGGTCTGGTTTCCAGAGGCCTCTCAGGACCCACTTAGAAACGACATGCTCGGTGACCCTCAGGCCGGATTTTGCTGCTCCTGTTCCGGAGGAAGTGGTTCTCCCAGTCCTGGTCCACAGCAGGGATGGGGGACCCCTTTGCCCGATGCCCCCAGCCCCCTCACCACCTGCCTGCAGACATTCCTGTCTCCAGCTCAGTCCTTTGGGGATACACCCCTAAGCATGACCTCCGGGCCCTGAGACCCTGCATCTCCCCCATCCCTGCTGGTGCTGCAGCCGCCCATGTGCTGTCTGCCTGCCCGGGGTGTGACCTCGGGTTCCCTGCTGTACCCTGGACCTGGTACGGGGCACACCGCTTGCCCCTGTGGAGGAGGCTGATGTGTCTGCGACTCCAGGAGACACTCAGAGCCCTTGTTCCCTGAGCCTGGGCTGGGAGGGAGGGGGTACTGGGGGGGTCACTGTCCCTTCCAGCCTGGGCTGTCCAGGACCCCAGTGTAGACAGATGAGCCCTGGGGACAGCTGGGGTCCCCACCTGGATGGGGGCTCTGCAGCAGGGAGTCCCAGGCCCCCGGTGCACACACCTCTCAGAAGCACAGGCCGCAGTCTCTGCACTCAGAGCTGTCAGTATATCAGCCCCCGACTCAGACTCTGTAAGCTGGAGGCGCACCTCGGGGAAGGATGAGGGGACACCCTAAGCTGAGTCTTCACTCGGTATCCAGACCGGTTGTGGCCGCCCGGAAGCATGGTGTGCAGTCACATGGGGGCCGGGCTGTGTGTGGGGGGCCCTGGGTGGGACTGGAAGAGTGCCCCCTCCTTCAGGCAGGGCATGGGGCTTGGGAAGCCAGATTTCCACTTCTGCCTCAGCCAGCTGCCCTGTGAAGCTGCTGTGTGTCCTTAGGCAAGAGGCTTAGGGTCTCTGAGCTGTGGGACCCAACTGGGCAGAAGGCCCAGGGCTAAGATGGCTGCCAGGAAGCCAGTGCATGTGGGGTGGTCCCCACTCCCCAACCCCCACTGGGAAAAGCACCCAACCAAGGTGACGCTGGTAAAGCAATGCTCAAAATTCTCCAAGCCAGGCTTCAGCAATATGTGAACCGTGAATTTCCAGATGTTCAAGCTGGTTTTAGAAAAGGCAGAGGAACTAGAGATCAAATTGCCAGCATCCACTGGATCACTGAAAAAGCAAGAGAGTTTCAGAAAAACAGCTATTTCTGCTTTATTGACTATGCCAAAGCCTTTAACTGTGTGGATCATCACAAACTGTGGAAAATTCTGAAAGAGATGGGAATACCAGACCACCTGACCTGCCTCTTGAGAAACCTGTATGCAGGTCAGGAAGCAACAGTTAGAACTGGACATGGAACAACAGACTGGTTCCAAATAGGAAAAGGAGTACATCAAGGCTGGATATTTCACCCTGCTTATTTAACTTATATGCAAAGTACATCATGAGGAACGCTGGGCTGGATGAAGCACAAGCTGGAATCAAGATTGCCGGGAGAAATATCAATAACCTCAGATATGCAGATGACACCACCCTTATGGCAGAAAGGGAAGAAGAACTAAAGAGCCTCTTGATGAAAGTGAAAGAGGAGAGTGAAAAAGTTGGCTTAAAGCTCAACATTCAGAAAATGAAGACCATGGCATTCGGTCCCATCACTTCATGGCAAATAGATGGGAAACAGTATCAGACTTTATTTTTTGGGGCTCCAAAATCACTGCTGATGGTGACTGCTGCCATGAAATTAAAAGACTCCTTGGAAGGAAAATTATGACCAACCTAGACAGCACATTATAAAGCAGAGACATTACTTTGCCAACAAAGGTCCGTCTAGTCAAAGCTATGGTTTTTCCAGTAATGTATGGACGTGAGAGTTGGACCATAAGGAAGGCTGAGTGCCGAAGAATTGATGTTTTTGAACTGTGGTGCTAAAGAAAGCTCTTGAGAGTCCCTTGGACTGCAAGGAGATCCAACCAGTCCATCCTAAAGGAGATCAGTCCTGAGTGTTCATTGGAAGGACTGATGTTGAAGCTGAAACTCCAGTACTCTGGCCACCTCGTGCGAAGAGCCAACTCATTGGAAAAGACCCTGATGCTGTGAGGGATTGGGGGCAGGAGGAGAAGGGGACGACAGACAATGAGATGGCTGGATGGCATCACCGACTCGATGGACATGAGTTTGAGCAAACTCAGGGAGTTGGTGATGGACAGGGAGGCCTGGCATGTTGTGGTCCATGGGGTTGCGAAGAGTCGGACACAACTGAGTGACTGAATTGAACTGGAGTTGACTGCTATCAACTGAGGACATCACTGTTTTCCTGTGTTTCTGGAAGATGTCCACAGGGTTTGGGGGACAACCCAGAGCTTTGCCACCACGCCGGCAGCTCTCAACCCCGCCCTGGTGTCCTGTGCTTGGCACTGGTCAGGCCACATGGTGTCTGCTCCCTCTCCAGGCTCTGCAGACAGAGCACTCCCTCCCTGCCGGCCCCCAGACTTCCTCAGAGAGCCCAGCCTGTGAGACGCACCCGCACAGAGGAGCAGGAAGGCCCAGAGGGGACAGAGGGGCTGCTGGGTGCCATGCGGGGAGACTGGGCTCCAGGGACCCAAGGCTGCAGAGACCGAAGGGGGCAGGCACCCACCTCTCCGGACGCCCTGCTGCAGGTGGGGCTGGTCTGACATCCACAAAGGGGTCTGGGCTCCTGCTGGGAGCATGTGTGCACCACGCCCTGGGGCAGGACAGGCCCAATCTCGCCCCCCTGGGTGATGGACACCCTGTAACTAGGAGGAAGCTGCGGGCACGCAGAACGGGGGCTCGCTTAGGCTGGGGTGCACGGCCCGCACACCCCGAAGCTAGCTGTGACCTCCGAGCAGATACGCCCCATCCCTGTAACAGCGAAACCCTCTGCTGTTCACAGGACAGGACACACTGAGGCCATTCACACGGTGCCCAGACTTTGCCCCGCCTTGCAGACCAGGGAGCTGAGCAGGCTACCAAGCGAGTGGCCCCAGGGGGCAGTGAGGTGGCTGGCCCAGAGGTCTGACTTGGGGTCTGCTTGCCTCCTCCGTGTAGACCGCTAATCCCCTTGGGGAGGGGCCTCCCCCACTGGCCCTGTTCCATGGGCTCCACTCAGGGCAAGAAGGACTCTGGGCCCCTCTGCCCAGGTTCAGAGGAGTCCATCCCTGGCTCCGAGAACAGCCACTCTGGCACCAGACACCGGCTGGGTGCTGCCAGGCAGGCTGCAGCAGGACCCGGCTCCAGGGGTCTGTGGTGCAAGGAGGGAGGCTCCAGTTTCCAAATGCAGGGGTTGTCTTCCGAGGGCTGGGCAGGTGGGGCATGACTGTGCCCGCAGTGCTTGGCCCTGGGTCTGAGGACACCGGGCGTGGTGCCCACTGGTGGCCAGGCCAGTGGGACCCGTCTGACCTGCTGCCACCCTGGGATCTCCCGGGACCACTGCATGGACACCCAGTCCAGCGGGGTGAAGTCCCCGGCCGGCAGCACCCAGCCTGCCGGGGCCCAGGGCCCTGCCCTCGCCAGGACACAGGTGAACATGCCTGTCTGAGCCCGGGATTAAGCAGGACTGCCGGGGCACTGTATCTGGACTCTAACAGCCCTGGGGAAGCCACACTGGCGGCCGGAGGGACGGGGTTTCCCCTCCGGGCCCTGTGGCCCCGCCCCTGCGGCCCCGCCCCTGTGGCCCCGCCCCCGGGCCCTGGGCCCCGCCCCCCGCCCTGGTGGCCCTTTGTCTCCCTGCTGCCGCTGGAGTCTCCCGGGACCCATGAGAGCTTCCCAAAGCCTTGACGGACTGGCCTCCCCTCCTCGGCAGGGGCCCCCGGCATGAGCTCGCCCCCACCCACGTGTCCCGCCAGCTGCCCGTGCCCAGCTGGCGCCCTCCTGGCTGGCCCATCTTGTCCGGTGCTCAGGGCAACACTGAGGGTGGGGGCAGGGCCACAGAACATTCTCCACCATGGGACAGCGACCAGCGGTGGGCTTTGAGAACTGAGGCTTCATGCTTCTACCTTTAAAATGGGTACAGTGGTCCCAGGCTCCCAGCAAGGGGGTGTGAGTCCCCCACCCTGCCTAGTAGGAGGCAGTCATGAGGCTAAGAAGCCCCCATTGAGATGCCCACCCCACCCCACAGAGGCACCTGGCCGCCCCTGACCCCCTGGCCTGGGGATACTGTTCCACCACCCCGGGAACACATGCCTATGCAGGAGGGCAAGTCACCTCCAGCAAGGGAGAAGCTCCAGTCATCCTCAGGGTCTTCTCTGTGGCCCCCAAATCACCCTGAGACACAAGCCTGGACCATGAGCACCCGGAGGATGGAGACATAGGGAAATAGGTGTCACAGGGAACCTGCAGACCCACCTGACTTCCAGGAGAGGGGTCTCAAACCTCCCCCACCTGCTCTGAGACCAAGTGGGGAGGGCTGTCATGCACTGGTGCTCCCCGTCAGCTCATGTCCCCAGCGGTCTTGGCTGCCAGGGTCTGAGGATGTGTGTCTTGAGAGCTGCCCCCAGGCAGCCCTGATACAGCCACTAGGGCTCCAGGCCCATGTCCTGCCTGCCCTGCTCCTCTGCTGTCTCTTTCTGGTCCCCTGGTTCTAGCAACCCACGAACCTCTGAGCCAGAGAAAGGGAGCTCATATTTAAAAGACAAAGCAAAATCTCTTCTGCTTTCTCTGAAAACACAATGAAAAGCCAGAGACAATGGGACAAAAAGCAGCTTCGTGAACTTCATGTTCATGAACTATATGAACAGGGCTGCTCATCATAGACTTATTATGCTGGCAGACTGTCACTCAAGTACAAAGGCAGAAAAAAGAGCTCCTTGGAAATTTTTGAATTCTGAGAATGTACTAATCACATGGCTTATTTCTAGGATCTACTTCAAACAGTTGCCTGAATTTAAAACATGTAAAAAGGAATGATGATGTTAAAAACAGTAAGACATGTTTGAATTAACGGCCTGTCTGCACAGATTAAGTAACCAAGAGCCCTATCAGATCAATAGTTATTGCTGATAAAAGAACAGAGAGTACAAAATAAAACCAAAATAGAAGGCAGAAAGAAAGACGTAGGTTTTAGTACATAAATGGCAGCCCACTCCAGTACTCTTGCCTGGAAAATTCCATGGACTGAGGAGCCTGGTAGGTTGCAGTCCATGGGGTTGCAAAGAGTCGGACACGGCTGAGCGACTTCACTATTACTATCTATCACTATACCGTCTGAGCCACCAGAGAAGCCCTTTAGAACATTAGCTGGAATCAACAAAGAGAGGCGGAGATAGGTAGATAAGCATACAGACAGATGGACAGGAGGATACCTCGATGGGCAGGGAGGTAGGCTTAGACAGACAGACAAACACAGGCACACAGACATGGATAGGCAGAGGCAACGACGGATAAGTGAACAGATGGACGGATGGACGGAAGGAGACAGATGGAGAGGTAGATAGATATGGAGGGAGCCAGAACACCAGAGTTTTGAAAGCAGAGCTCCAAATAGCAAGGAGAGATAAGAAAGCCTTCCTCAGTGATCAATGCAAACAAATAGAGGAAAACAATAGAATGGGAAAGACTAGAGATCTCTTCAACAGAATTCGAGACACCAAGGGAACATTTCATACACAGATGGACACACAAAAGGACAGAAACGGTATGGACCTAACAGAAGCAGAAGATATTAAGAAGAGGTGGCATGAATACACAGAAGAACTGTACAAAAAAGATCTTTATGACCCAGAAAATCATCTAGAGCCAGACATCCTAGAATGCGAAGTCAAGTGGGCCTTAGGAAGCATCACTACGAACAAAGCTAGTGGAGGTGATGGAATTCCAGCTGAGCTATTTCAAATCCTGAAAGACGACGCTGTGAAAGTGCTGCACTCAATACGCCACCAAATTTGGAAAACTCAGCAGTGGCCACAGGACTAGAAAAGGTCAGTTTTCATTCCAATCCCAAAGAAAGGCTCAAACTACCGCACAATTGCACTCATCTCGCATGCTAGCAAAGTAATGCTCAAAATTCTCCAAGCCCAGCTTCAACAGTATGTGAACCATTAACTTCCAGATGTTCCAGCTGGATTTAGCAAAGGCAGAGGAACCATAGAATAAATTGCCAACATCCGCTGGATCATTGAGAAAACAAGAGAGTTTCAGAAAAACATCTATTTCTGCTTCATTGACTCTGCCAAAGCCTTTGACTGTGTGGATCACAACAAACTGTGGAACATTCTGAAAGAGATGGGAATACCAGACCACCTGACCTGCCTCCTGAGAAACCTGTATGCAGGTCAGGAAGCAACAGTTAGAACTGGACATGGAACAATAGACTGGTTCCAAATTGGGAAAGGAGTACATCAAGGCTGTATATTGTCACCCTGTTTATTTAACTTATATGCAGAGTATATCAGGCGAAATGCTGGGCTGGATGAAGCACAAGCTGGAATCAAGACTGCTGGGAGAAATATCAATAACCTCAGATATGCAGATGACACCACCCTTATGGCAGAAAGTGAAGAAGAACTAAAGAGCCTCTTGATGAAAGTGAAAGAGGAGAGTGAAAAAGTTGGCTTAAAACTCAACATTCAAAAAATTAAGTTCATGGCATCTGGTCCCATCATTTCATGGCAAATAGATGGGGAAAACAATGAAAACAGTGACAAAGTTTATTTTTGTGGTCTCCAAAATCACTGCAGATGGTGGTTGCAGCCATGAAATTAAGACATTTATTTACTCCTTGGAAGAAAAGTTATGACCAACCTAGACAGCATATTAAAAAGCAGAGACATTCCTTTGCCAACAAAGGTTCATCTAGTTAAAGCTATGGTTTTTCCAGTAGTCATGTATGGATGTGAGAGTTGGACTGTGAAGAAAGCTGAGCACTGAAGAATTGATGCTTTTGAACGGTGGTGTTGGACAAGACTCTTGAGAGTCCCTTGGACTTCAAGGCGATCCAACCAGTCCATCCTAAAAGAAATCATTCCTGAATATTCATTGGAAGGACTGATGCTGAAGCTTAAACTCCAATACTTTGGCCACCTGATGTGAAGAATTGACTCCTTTGAAAAGACCCTGATGCTGGGAAAGATTGAGGGCAGGAGGAGAAGGGGATGACAGAGGATGAGATGGTTGGATGGCATCACCGACTCAATGGTCATGAGTTTGAACAAGCTCCGGGATTTGGTGAAGGACAGGGAAGCCTGGTGTGCTGCAGTCCATGGGGTTGCAAATAGTCAGATATGACTGAGCGACTGAACTGAACTGAATGAAAAACTGGGCCTTTTGGTTTCCCTTTGATGAATAAGGTGGCATCTAAATGAAGGAAAAAAGGGGGAGAAAAACACAGAGACAAAACAAAGGTTGGGAGTTCCCTGGTGTCCAGTGGTTAAGAATCCACCTGCCCACGCAGGGGACCTGGGTTCGATCCCTGGCCTGGGATGACTCCATGTGCTGAGGAGTGACAAGGCCCATGTGTCACAACTTCTGAGCCCATGCTCTAGAATCTGAAAGCCAGAACTACCAAGCCCGGGTGCTGCAACTGCTGAGCCCCAGGACCCTGGGGCCTGTGCTGCACAAGGCAGAAGAGAAGCCCCTGCAGGGAAGCCCACACGCTGCAGCAAAGAGTGGCCCCTGCTCGCTGCAAGCAGAGGAGGAGCTGGTGCAGGCAGACAGCAACAACAAAACAGCAAACTCGGATGGAGACGACAGCAGACATTTAAGGCAATACTATACCTCACTGTGGTTTAATGAGAAATCTGGAGGATATGGACCACACAAACATTGCTGAAATACGAACAGGAAACAAGAAATAGCCAAAACTAATCAATAGTGGAGGAAGAAACTGGAGAAAGAACTCCCCAGTCTATTCAGAGCTGAGCCCTCCCGTGGGAAGAACTCTTGCAAACAGCCTCTGTCGCCCCCTCCCCTCCTGCCTTCAGTCTTTCCCAGGACTAGGGTCTTTTCCAGTGAATCTGCTCTTCGCATCAGATGGCCAAAGTGTTGGAACTTCAGCTTCAGTATCAATCCTTCCAATGAATATTTAGGATCTCCTTGAAGGAACAAATAATGCTCCAGGTGCATCAATTATTTCCTACTCATGACTCCAGTAGTCAGCTGAACACATATATTCCAAATAGGAGCCTAAGCCTTTAGGCTTCCCAAATGACTCAATGGTAAAGAATCCGCCTGCCCATGCAGGAGTCGCTAGGAGATGTGGGTTTGATTCCTGGGTTGGGAAGATCCCCTGGAGGAGGAAATGGCAATCCGCTCCAGTATTCTTGCCTGGAAAATCCCATGGCCAGAGGAGCCTGGTGGGTTACACAGTCCATGGGGTTGCAAATGAGTCGGATATGACTGAATGACTGAGCACACACACACACACACAGCCGAATCCTAAAACCCAATTAAGGAAATTCACATAGAGGCAAATCAGGAACTGTCAATCAAGAAAATGCTATTGGACTCATTTCACTGCAGAGAAAACAGAGGCCCAGAGAGTTTAAGTAGTGAAAGAATCGGCAGGGTTCATGCCCGGATGGGTCCCATCTCGGCTCCATGCTCTTCTTTCTTTCCCCCCACCCACGCTTGTTTTTTGTACTAATCACTAAGAGGCAGCACCCAAAGGTAACAACTGGTCAACCCACGACATCAGCTGCCAACACTCAGAACACCAGGGCCCACAGTGCCCCCAGTGGGAAAGGTTCTTGCAAACTTCCTAAGTTGACAGATTGATACCGGTCATCTCAGAATGTTAATATAGAATTTTTATGGAATTTGGCCAAATAGTTCTTCAGTTCTTTTGGAAAAACAGGTGGAAAATAAATCAGACAGAGCACGACCTAATGTGAAATATGATGAAGGTGGACACGCTGGGATTGGATGAGCACTTCTAAGCTGCAGAAAATGTCATAAAGCCACGATAATCAAAGTGCTGGAATATGACCCCAAAACGTACCTGAAACAGAATCAGACGAGCACAAGAATGTATTAAATGTATGAAAGTAAGCATAACCGAACAATTGAGGGAGGAAATATTATTCAAAAAATTATGTTAGGATCATTGAGGTAGGAAGGACATAAATTTTTATTCACGTCTTAACGTAACGATCCACTGCATTGAGAAGATAAATGTTACTTCAAAACACAGAACAACTAAATAGACACAACGTACTATTGTGGCCACATGACTCAACTGAACCTGTGAAACAGACAGGACCTCGCCGAAATCAGAGCTCTGAGGAATGAATCTGGGCACTTGTATTAACTGAATAACTAATTAAATAAAACATGGAAAATAAACATCACCAAAGGAAACACAAAGAATAAATATTTAGAACAAGAAGAGAAACAGCTAGTCTTTACCGTAGTTAAGAGTTTGTACAAGAAGATTAAAAATACCCCCAATGACTCAAGAGATAAACAGGGAAGGTTAACGTCAGATAATTTGCATTCGAGGGGAAAAAAAAACAAATTGCAAACAACTATGGGAGAATAGCTCAGTCTTCTAACAGTCAAAGATGGGCAAATTGAAACTGAAGAGGAAGTCTCATTTAAATCTGCAAAAATAAAATCTCCCCCAACTCACACACAGGAACCTATGAGGAAATACATATTTTTTAATGTTGCTGGTAATGCAAATTAGTGAAATCCTTTAACAGGGCGATGGGGCCAAACCTATCAAGAACCACAGAATGTTCATGGCGTGTGTCATAGCAAGCCCACATCCAAGAATTCTTAAAGAAGTGAGTCGAAAAGAAGCAAGACTCTCCGTACAAAGTTCTTACAGCAACAGCATTTGCAACATCAAACCCCAGAAATGGCTCAACATAAGTAGGATTGGAAACATCAGGACATGTTAACTTGGCCTTCTTGCCATTGACCTAGGCTGCCTGCTCCGCCCTGGCAGTGGGGTAAACTCAGGTTCCTAGCTACCCGAAAGGAGTGTGTTTTTAAGAAAGTGAGGTCTCGGACTCCCCTGGTGGCTAAGGTTCCTTGCTCCCAGTGCAGGGGGCCCAGGTTCGATCCCTGGTCAGGGTACTAGACCCCACACCAGAACTGGGTTCTCACGCTGCAACTAAATATCCCACGTGCAGCAACTAAGACCCGGAACAGCCAAACAAATAAATGAAACACTTTGAAAAAGTAAAAAAAGAAAGAAAATGGAGTCTCCATTTCTTTTTTCTTTTTAAATCTTATTTATCTAGCTGTACCGAGTCTTGATTGAGGCATCCAGGATCTTTCGTTGCAGCTCGTGGGATCTAGTTCCGTGACCAGGGATTGAATCTGGGGCCCCTGCACTGAGAGCCCGGAGTCTTAGCCGCTGGAACACCAGGGAAGTCTCAGGTCTCCGTTTCTAAGACAAGGAGCTGGAGAAGAAGGGTCTCAGACCTAAGGCCTGTCCTGAGTGTGTCCTGCTGGGCACCTTGTACACAAGTGTTCAGGGCTTAAGTCCTGCAAGACACTTGGAGAGAAAGGCGACCTCAAAGTGTGCCTGGGGGCGGGGTCCCGGAGCCGGTCCCCCAGTAGACCCAGCCTGTGAGTGACTGAGGAGTGGGCAGGTCCCGGGAGACCCTGTCCCTGCGCTTGGTGGGGGCGCTGCAGGGGGCAGGGTGAGTGCTGGGGTGAGGTCAGCGTTAAGAAGGGACATCTGTCACGACCCCCGCCCAGCCGCCCCTGCCCCCAGAGCACCGCGTCACCCCATCCTCATCTCTCATCACCAGCCCTGCCCTGCCCCCCTTCCCGGTGTGCAAAGACCCCGGAGGCTGTCCAGTGCGACAAGCCTGGCCCACCGCCCCAGACAGAGAAGACCCATCTGCCCCGACAGCCTGCGGTTTCCGGGGCTGTGGGGAGGGGTGTCCAGAGGAGGCGGAGAGGGAGGCGCGGAGCAGGGAGCCCCCAGCCCCAGATGAGTTCCATCTGCCTGCCCTTCCACCCTGGCCCTTCTGCGTTCTGACACGGCCTGACTCCATCGCCCAAGTGGGGAGATTGTGAAACTTGGCCCTTCATCACTTGATGGAAAAAGACGTCAGAGGCAGGCAGGGTGCCAGGGCCTGGCGGCCCATTACCCCGAGTCTGGGGAGCGTGTGTTTGTCCCCCAGGCCCAGGGGAGCCGTGGAGGTGGAGGGAAGCTGAGGATGAAGCAGTGGCCTCGGGCGTGGACCGTGAGGGCCAGGCCCTCTTCCCCAGTTCCTGCCCGTGGTTGTTGCCTTGTGAGGTGGTCTCCTCCTGGGAGCTTCCTGCCCTTCACTCTCATCTCTCAGAGCTGGAATGGCCCCACCTGCCCTCTCTGGCATGCCCTGTGCCCACCACTGGCCCCAGTCCCGGACCCACCCCCAGGTCAGCAGTGGCTGAGCTCCAGAGACAGAGCAGAGGGCTGGCAGGCCTCCTGAGACCCCCCACCCCCACGACCGACAGGCCTGTGTTCATGCTGTGGAGTCTTGGGGTGCCCAGGACACTCCTGTGCCCAGAACTGCCATCCTGAGGGCTCTGCCCAGATGCCACCTGGATGGGGCTTCAGAAGCTGCCTTTGCGGGGAAGGGTGCCACCCAGCCCACCTGAACACGCACGGGCCCCCGTGGCAGCGGGGCCAGGCGCATCCTGGGGGTGCTCTGAGAGCCCGGGCTTCTCTCCCCGCTGCCCCCCAGGCAGCAGAGTCTCCTGCTCGCCCGCGTCACGCTCAGAAGGGTGATGGGGGGGGTGACGTGAAGCTGGGGGAGGCAGGGACCAGTTGGTAAGGACCGCAGCCACGTGCTCACCCACCCCGCACCCTGGTCCAGCCACCGGAAGGCCGTGTCGATGTCTGCTCCCCGCGGGCAGGAGCCCCAGCTGAGGCTGGGCTGGGGAGTGGGGGGAGGCCTCCCTGAAGGCCCCCAGAGGCCCCAGGGGGTCTGCCAGCTTTCTGCACTCCTGGGCTGGAGGCTGTGGGTGTGCTGGGACACCTGGAGGGTGCCCCCATCCAGGTGGGCAGAGGGTTGGGAAGTGGACCTCTGTGCCAGGTCCTCCTGACCTGGATGTGGCCCAGCACTTGTGGGCAGACCCTCAACAAACACTCACGTGTGCATGGCCCTGCTTTGAGAGCTCCCGGCTGCAGGGTGTGCTCAGGTGGGCCGGCCTCCCCTCCAGGCGTCCTGCGGGGCGCTGGTGAGGGGCCTGCCTGGCACCCTGAGTGTGGGCCCCCCAAGGCCTGGGAGGGGTGGCCAAGCACAGCACGGATGCCGGGGTGGGAGTGTGTGTGACAGACTCCGCCCCAGAGAGACCTCAGTGTTGAAGGAAGATGCTGCCCTCGGTTCCTGTCGGAGTCAGAAGTAAAGCAGCTGTTCCAACTGCTGCTGCGGAGCCGGGAAGAATTTCCTGAACTGACTCCTTCCAAGGGACACACAGAGCAGGCCCTTGGTTCCAACAGCACAAGGGGCATCACAGCGGGCCTATATAGACCCTGTGGTGGGTCAGCGACCTGCTGAAACCAAGTCTCCCTGGTTGAGTGCCCTGCTTCTGTGCCCTTCTCGGTAACCCCCAGAGCAGCTCCTCAGCGCCCAGGCCAGAGGCCACGTCTTGTAACTGGACCGAGACTCAGGCCAGACTGGAGGGCTTTCATGGAGCCCGTGTGGCAGGGAGGGGTCCCCAGGAGCAGGCCACAGGGACCCGGACCCCTTGGACGCTGAAGCTTCTGTACGTTGAGGCAGACACACGCGTGCATGCGTGTGTGCTCAGCTGTGTCCAACTCTTTGCAGCCCCAAGGACTGTAGCCCACCAGGCTCCTCTGTCCATGGAATTTTCCAGGCAAGAATACTGGAGGGGGTTGCCATTTCCTCCTTCAGGGGATCTTCCCGATCAAGGTATGAACCCACATCTCCTGTGTCTCCTGCATTGGCAGGTGCATTTTTTTTTTAAACCTCTGAGCCCCCTGGAAAACCGCACCTGGGAGGCAGACACAAACCCAGAGGCTTCGGGGCAGAGACGCCGGGAAGAAGCGGAAGTTGTATCCCTGATGACCAGTCTCAGAGGGCAGTGCCCGTTCCCCTGGCTCACCCTGATGCTCCCGCCCTGACACCTTCCCCAGCTCAGAGCCTGAAGGTGTGTGCGAAGTGGACAAGCAGGGCTGTCTCCTGGCCTTCTAAAACCACCCAACATGTCTCGGCTTGGGGAAAAATATGATCACTGTCAACCAGCCCTCGGGACCTCCCTGGTGCTCCAAGGGTTAAGAATCCGTCTGCCAGTGCCGGGGCCCGGGTTCCATCCCTGGTCAGGGAACTGGGTCCCACGTGCCGCAACTTAAGATCCTGCAGGCTGCAACGAAGACACAGCGCAGCCAAGTAAACAAATATTTTAAAAAATAAATAAATAAAACCAGCCGTTTCCTAGCTGAGTCCTGCACATTCCAGATTCCTCCCCTCCCCGACCAACAGCGCAGGAAGGTCTCTGGAAACAAGAGCATCTGATGACACATTTCGCATCTCCTCTGAAGCTTCCCCAATTAGATTACACCCCCAGTTAATGCTTTAAATCATGTTAGGTTCCCATTAGTGAACCAGGGCTGCAGTTTACGGAGCTGACCTGCGGGATGCGGTGGACTTGGCCTGGTACACAGACGGCAGCCTGCTCTCCTGGGCCCAGCGGCCCTGCAAGGACCTGGAGTGGCGATGGGTCAGACCCCTGAGCAATCTGAGGCTCCCCAGACATCCTCACACATGGAAGGACTGAGCGGTGACCCCTGAGCCATTCTCAGGACAGAGGAGATGGAGGCCAGATGGCCTTAAATGCAGGAGACTGTTCTTGATGATGCAGGCCGGGGTGGGGCAGCTGAAAGGCGTTGACAGCAAGTTAAGGAGTTCTGCCTCGGACTTCCCCGGTGGTCAATGGATAAGAATCCACCTGCCAATGCAGGGGTGTGGGTTTGACCCCTGCCCCCACATGCCACGGGGCAACTAAGCCAGGGCACCGCAACTACCACGCCTGTCTTCTAAGGCCCACAAGCCACAACCGCTGAAATGCAAGTGGCCCAGAGCCCATGCTCTGCAGTGGAGAAGCCCGGGCGCCGCAACTAGAGAAAAGCCCAAGCCCAGCAACGAAGACCCAACACAGCTATAAATAAAATAAAATAAAAATAAATTCTGCCTTGAGGCTGTAAGCATCAGCTCTGCCCAAGACCTCCAGCTTTGGCCTGCCCCACAGGTTTCGGACTTGGCACATCCCACAGTCATAAGCCACCTCCTTGAAATAAATAGTTATATATAGCCTTGCCCCACACCAAGGGTAAAGGGGGATTCACCCATGTTCTTTTTCTTCTTGGGCTTGCGTGGTTTCGTTGGTTACGTCTCAAGCCCTAATAGGAATATATGTGTATGTTTATCTTGGCCTCTGAACACTGCTCTTTAATAAAAGGAACCACGGCTCCTTGGAAAAATGGCTGATTCCAGGGCTGGGGCAGAAAATGCACAAAATGAGCCTGGAGAATCCCATGGTGCCAGAAAGTAAGAGGATGAGTGGGCAGGCCAAAAGGACACCAAAGTCAAATTGAAGGCGCCGTAACCGCCAAGTGAAAGTGTCAGACTCAGTCAGTCCAACTCTGTAACCCCGTGCACTATAGCCCACCAGTCTCCTCTGTCCATGGGACTCTCCAGGCAAGAATACTGGAGAGGTAGCCATTCCCTTCTCCAGGGGATCTTCCCAACTCAGGGATCAAACCCAGGTCTCCCACACTGCAGGCGGATTCTTCACTGTCTGAGCCACCAGGGAAGCCCAAACTGTCAAAGTTGGACAATTTACGGAGCCTAGTGATGGTGCTGGACCCACCCAGATAACCCATATAATCCCCCACCTCAAGGTCACCTGGTTAGCAACCTTAGTTCCATCTGTGATTTACCTCCCCCTCGCCACGTAATATAGAGGAAAACAATAGAATGGGAAAGACTAGAGATCTCGCAAAGAAAATTAGATACCAAGAGAACATTTTGTGCAAAGATGGGTTCGATAAAGGACAGAAATGGTGTGGAACTAACAGAAGCAGAAAATATTATGAAGAGATGGCAAGAATACACAGAAAGACTATACAAAAAAGATCTTCATGACCCAGATAACCGTGATGGTGTGATCACTCACCTAGAGCCAGGCATCTTGAAATGTGAAGTCAAGTGGGCCATAGGAAGCATCACTAGGAACATAGCTAGTGGAGGTGATGGAATTCCAGTTGAGCTATTTCAAATCCTGAAAGATGATGCTGTGAAAGTGCTGCACTCAATATGCCAGCAAATTTGGAAAACTCAGCAGTGGACACAGGACTGGAAAAGGTCAGTTTTCATTCCAATCCCAAAGCAAGGCAATGCCAAAGAATGCTCAAACTACCGCACAATTGCACTCATCTCACACGCTAGTAAAGTCAAGCTCAAAATTCTCCAAGCCAGGATTCAACAGTACGTGAACCATGAAATTCAAGATGTTCGAGCTGGATTTAGAAAAGGCAGAGGAACCAGAGATCAAATTGCCAGCATCCATTGGATCATCGAGAAAGCAAGAGAGTTTCAGAAAAACATCTATTTCTGCTTCATTGACTCTGCCAAAGCCTTTGACTGTGTGGATCACAACAAACTGTGGAACATTCTGAAAGAGATGGGAATACCAGACCACCTGACCTGCCTCCTGAGAAACCTGTTTCAGGTCAGGAAGCAACAGTTAGAACTGGACATGGAACAACAGACTGGTTCCAAATAGGAAAAGGAGTACGTCAAGGCTGTATATTGTCACCCTGCTTATTTAACTTATATGCAGAGTACATCATGAGAAACACTGGGCTGGAAGAAGCACAAGCTGGAATCAAGATTGCTTGGAGAAATATCAATAACCTCAGATACGCAGATGACACCACCCTTATGGCAAAAAGTGAAGAAGAACTAAAGAGCCTCTTGATGAAAGTGAAAGAGGAGTGTGACAAAGTTGGCTTAAAACTAAACATTCAAAAAACTAAGTTCATGACGTCTGGTCCTATCACTTCATGGCAAATAGATGGGGAAACAATGGAAACAGTGACAGAATTTTTTAGGGGCCTCCAAAATCACTGCAGATGGTGATTGCAGCCATGAAATTAAAAG
Source organism: Moschus berezovskii (assembly GCF_049115385.1). Classification (NCBI taxonomy): domain Eukaryota; kingdom Metazoa; phylum Chordata; class Mammalia; order Artiodactyla; family Moschidae; genus Moschus; species Moschus berezovskii. Next base: position 3,148,079 of record NC_142463.1, read on the forward strand.
ACGCTTGCTCTTTGGAAGAAAAGTTATGACCAACCCAGACAGCATATTAAAAAGCAGAGATATTACTTTGCCAACAAAGGTCCGTCTAGTCAAAGCTGTGGTTTTTCCAGTGGTCATGTATGGATGTGAGAGTTGGACTATAAAGAAAGCAAAGCACCAAAGAACTGTTGCTTTTGAACTATGGCATTGGAGAAGACTCTTGAGAGTCCCTTGGACTGCAAGGAGATCCAACCAATCCATCCTACAGGAGATCAGTCCTGAGTGTTCATTGGAAGGACTGATGCTGAAACTCCAATACTTTGGCCACCTTATGCGAAGAGCTGACTCGCTGGTAAAGACCCTGACGCTGGGAAAGACTGAAGGCAGAAGAAGGGTTAACAGAGGATGAGATGGCTGGATGGCATCACCTACTCGATGGACATGATTTTGAGCAAACTCATAGAGTCGGTGATGGACAGGGAGGCCTGATGTTCTGCAGTCCATGGGGTCACAAAGAATCAGTCACATGACTGAGCAACTGAACTGAACACCATGCAATGGAACATGTTCCCAGGTCTCAGGTTAGGGCGCACACATCTCTGCTGCTGCTGCTGCTAAGTCGCTTCAGTCATGTCTGACTCTTAGCGACCCCATGGACTGCAGCCTACCAGGCTCCTCCACCCATGGGATTTCCCAGGCAAGAGTACTGGAGTGGGGTGCCGTTGCCTTCTCCGGCACACATCTCTAGGGCCTTTATTCTGCCGAGCAGCTCGCTAGCCCCAGCGGACCTGCTGAGAAGCTCTCACGATGGGGACTTCTGCCTCTCCCTCCCTCAGTGGTCTTGATTTCCTTTTTAAATAAAGAAATTTCCTAGCAACCCCTCCCCCCAGCTCCGATTTCCAGCTGAATCATGCCTGGCTCATCTGGGAGGATGGCAGACTCTGGGCCCGGTGATAATGACTCCTGTTTGCACTCTGAGTACAGTCGGGAAGCGTCTGCGGCGGCTTCATTTCTAGGAACCTGTCACCACTGCTTCGTTCAGCATGTCACCTGCCACCTGCGCTACCTCTTCTGCTAGGCCACTGGTTTGCAATCTGTCTACACAAATCACTTGCATAAAGCTGGGTGGTGGTGGGGGGAGCAGAGATCCCCAGGGACCCCTTGGCGTCTTCTCTGCATCTTAATAATGTGTGACCTTTCATTTAAACACAAACCCTTCAGGGAAGCGGGAGGCCCACTAGCCCGAAAAGCTGATTTTTAATAACCTGCCTCCCCCTTTGATTTCTAACTCATGACTGATTTCTCGGCTCAGAAAAGGAGACCCTGAAGGCCGTGGAGGAGGAGGACGAGGAGAAGACCCTGCCAGGGTGGTTGCCACGGAGCCTCTGCTCAAACCCTGGAGGGAAGCATGGGCTTCACGTTAACTGCAGGAGGTTGAGGACCCCACTCCCAGCTCCTGTGTGTCCTGGCCGGGGTGTGAACCGAGGGCAGTCCTTGTACGGGCGACATTGGAGCCCAGCCTGGAAACCTGCACACACACACTGGGGACCCCGCATGACTGGCTGGGTCATCCACCCTGCTGTGACCTCGGTGTTTGGAGGGTGCTTCTCTTTGCCTTTCCTTGCCCACTGGAGCCCCCAGGTGCCCCCAGGGTCCGAACACTGAAGCGGAAACACAGCCTAGGAAAACTCAGCCTTGAATGTCGACCACAGACAAGCTGATTGCTGCTGGCTGCCCTAGAAGATGAAGGAGCCAGGCCTGGCTGGGGGGAGCTCCTGACCTCATCGAGCAGCCTAGGGGCGCCGGGATGAACCCTGTGGGGCAGGGGGAAGGATGTCTTGGGAGAAGGACCGAGTAGGGAAGCAGAAGGGGCTCATGTCCAGCCGCCCTCGGTGAGGGGCGTGCAGCCACCCACAGTTCCAGGAAGCTCCGAGCCCGAGCCTCCCGGCAGGCGGGACGACAGCCTTGGCTGGGCCTCAGGGATAGCGGGAGGCTGAGGGGACCACCCTGCACCGGGGAGGGGGCCCCCTGTCACAGGGACCCGGCCCCCCGGGCGCTGGATCTTACTCCCACCACCAGCATCCCAGACTGGACCCAGCCCGACGGAGCCCTCTGCTCCCTGCCACCTCTGCCCCGCTACCCAGCTTGAGCCTGGTGGTCGAGGTCACGCCCCCGCCCTCCCTGTGCAGCCCGCTTCGCCCTCTCTCTGATCGCAGCCTGTAGCGCGGGAACCAGCCTGTCGGTGAGGAACGGCCCCGGGGCCTCGAGGGCGACCCTCTCGCAGCCCGCCCGCCACCCCCAGACGCCGGACTCACCCGATGGTGCTCCCCCAGTCGCACCACAGGGTCCTCCCGACGGCCTCCATGTGCTCCTGGAACCGCGGGAGGCAGGACTCCCGGAGCAGGGCGCCGTGGTCGGCGCGCTGGCAGGCGGTGGCCGGGCAGAGCTGGGTCACTGCAACGAGAGCCCCGCGCCACAGTCATCCGCCCGCCCATCCCCGCGGGCTCAGGGGCTGGCTCCACCCTGCGCGGCCCACACCCACCAGCACAGAGTAGCCCTGATGCCCTGGGGGCGCTGCGACCTAGGGGTGGGGAGGGGAGGGGAGGGAGGGGCGTCCGGGCTCCAGCTGGGTCATTGCATCATCGGGCTCCTGGGCCCCGCAAAGGCCTGCCCGCTGACGGTGTGTCTGAGACCGCAGTCTCTCTGGGCTCCAGAGCGGGGACTGCACGTCCTCTGGTCCGGGGGACACGGTCTGACACTCACGCACCTGTTCGGCCTCACCCACCCCCGACCTGGTTCCTAAGCCTCCACTTCGCAGATGTGGAAACTGCAGCAGCGAGAACAGCCTGCCGGGACCGGACACAGGCTGATAACCCACGAGGCCCCCGCACGTCTGCCCGGGAGTGACAGGAGGAATCGGCCTGCCCCAGGGAGCTGGTGAGCGGCACAGGGTCTTGGAGATCCCCGCTCCACTCTTCCACCAGCATGTGCCGGCCGGGCTGTACCACCCAGCACCAAGCTCCTGCTCTCTGGGTCTGGGTGTTCACCAGCTAGAAACCAAGCTGCCAGGCTGTCACCTGAGCTGTTCCTACCCTTCCACCCGTGAGGACTGGGCAGAGGAACAGGTGGACAGAGGTGTTGACTACAGGTAACAGAGTCGATGGGCCGTCCCAAACGAAGGCGAAGGGCAGACTGCCCTGGGGACTGGCCAGGCACAGGGCCCCCCTCAGTCCCCCCGCCCTGGGGAGTCCAGGGTGTACGTGGTGGCAGGGGGCTCCACCCTCCTCTCCAGGGTCCACGTGAGGACCTCCAGTGCCCAATTCCGCGTGGCCCATTGGGGCGGGAGACTAACGAGTCCACTTATCTAAGTGACAGACGGCAGGCTGGACACATCTTGTCAGGGGCCCGAGCCAACAAAGTGACATTTCACAGCAATACAAGGACAGCACTGTGATGTGTTTGTTCAGTCACTTAGTCGTGTCTGACTGTGACCCCATGGATTGCCAGGGACTGTGGTTAACTCTGTGATTAATCACAAATAAAAAGCCAAACAAAGGGAGCCCACGGCACACGGAGATAGAGGTGGAGCTCGCGGCAGGAGCTGAAAACAGCCTCGGGCTTCACCCTGCGGCTCAGCTGGTAAAGAACCCGCCTGCAATGCGGGAGACCTGGGTTCCATCCCTGGGTTGGGAAGATCGCTTGGAGAAGGGAAAGGCTACCCACTCCAGTATTCTGGCCTGGAGAATCCTACCGACTGTATAGTCCCTGGGGTCGCAAAGAGTCAGACACGACTGAGTGACTTACTTCACTTCACTTCACTGCCTGAGCACCAAGGAGCCCGGTCCTGCGCCCGCCACCTGGAGGGTGTCCCTCAGTCCCCCAGATCTGGACACGCAGGCTGGGCACCTGGAAGCTGGTCAAGCAGGGAGGACCCTGGGGGTTTTCAGCCAGAGAAATCAGGAGTAACGGGAGGTGGGTGCGGGAGATGAGAGGCTGGCAAGAGGAAAATCCCCTTGGAGGAGCCCCAGGAGAGGACCTGCAGGCGTGCGGAGCGGGCCAGCCTGCCCTGGGTGCCCTGGGATGGGGCCCCCGCCGGGTCCACCCGGCGCAGCTCGTGCACCCGAGGACCAGCTGGGGAAAGGGGCTGCTCCCAACCCCGGCTCCATCCAGATGCCCCTGAGAAAGCCCACCTGCATGCACAGGTGGAGTGCCAGGGTCACAGGTAGCTCGGGAGGGCTTAGACACTGGCTCACGGAGGACTCCAGCCGCGTTCCCAAGGCCCCACCCAGGTGCCCACGCCCCCACAGCACTCTGCACAATCTGCCCTGGCCTGCCCGCGCACTGCCTTTCCCCAACGCCCAGACCCAGATGCAGCCCGGCCTCCTCCATGGCCTCCTCCTCCTCCTCCAGGCCTCATTTAGGGTGGGCGGGGGTCTTCCTCTCCTTTGGCCGCCCACTGATCGCCCGTTGCCCTCCCTGGAAGCCAGCAGCTCTGAGCCTTCAGTTCAGTTCAGTTCAGTCTATCAGTCGTGTCCGACTCTTTGCGACCCCATAAATCACAGCACGCCAGGCCTCCCTGTCCATCACCAACTCCCGGAGTTCACTCAAACTCATGTCCACAGAGTCGGTGATGCCATCAGGCATCTCATTCTCTGTTGTCCCCTTCTCCTCCCGCCCCCAATCCCTCCCAGCATCAGTCTTTTCCAGTGAGTCAACTCATCGCATGAGGTGGCCAAAGTATTGCAGTTTCAGCTTTAGCATCAGTCCTTCCAATGAACACCCAGGATTGATCTCCTCTAGAATGGACTGGTTGGATCTCCTTGCAGTCCAAGGGACTCTCAAGAGCCTTCTCCAGCACCACAGTTCAAAAGCATCTATTCTTCGGCGATCAGCCTTCTTCACAGTCCAACTCTCACATCCATACATGACCACGGGAAAAACCATAGCCTTGACTAGACGGACCTTTGTTGGCCAAGTAATGTCTCTGCTTTTTAATATGCTATCTAGGTTGGTCATAACTTTCCTTCCAAGGAGTAAGCGTCTTTTAATTTCATGGCTGCAATCAGCATCCACAGTGATTTTGGAGCTTATTATTTGTCAAGCGAACAAGTCGGCGACGTGCCGCTGTAGCAGAGCGCACCATGCGTGGGCTGCACCGAGGCGCCTCGGAGCGTCCTCAGGAGGCCAGGAAGGGTGCTGGCCTCCCCTCCTGCGCTGGCAGGGCCGGGTTAGGGAGAAGGAAGAAAAACGTGCATCTCCCTCAGGGCGCGGGGGCAACCGAAAGCCAGGGGCTGACGTGGCGCTAGAGGGGGGCCCGCAACGGTCTCCCACAATCGTTCCGGGCCTCAGGTCATGCTCGAGCCCCCACTGTGGGTGCGAGCCCCTCTGTAGGGCCGGTTCCGTGGCCCGGATCGGGGCTGCCCCATGGTCGGGTAGCTCCCACCTTTCTGGGAGCCGCTGTCTGTGTCCCAAGGGTGTTTGTTCCCTCTGCTCTGTGGGGACAAAGTCTGCCCCTCACCGCTACCCTTTCTTTCCTGCCCTGCGGGAGCCCAGAGCTGATTCTCCCGGCCATTCTGACAACGGGAATAATGTTGGGCAAGCTGCTTGGGTGGTGAATCTAGAAACCAGTTTCATTTTTAAGCACAGGAGGAGGATGCTGGGTTTTTTGTTTTTGTTTAATAAAAAATGAGCCTGATATAGTTTTTTTACTTGCCAAGAGAGGCCACATCACAGCTTTAAAACTGAATACACTGCCTAATGTTTTAAACCAGCTGTTTGAGACCAGGTGGCTCCCATTCCCGGGTAACTGAGAGGTTAATCCTTCACAGCGTGTCTTAAGAGGCCAAGTGCGAGGCTGCCGGGCAGACAGCAGCAAGTCGAGGCAGGACTTGCCCTCACGTTGGCGTCCTTCAGTGCAGGGAGGCTGGCTGGGCCTGGAGGGGCTCAGAGAAAGCACGGGGAATGCCCCCGGCCCTGGCAGGAAGAGGACCAGCAGTGAGATTGCTATGGCAACGGGCCTGGGGCCAGAAAGACAGGGTGGCTTAGGCCCCATGGGGGCCCTTGGGGCTTGAGGGCCTTTGGGCTTTCTAACGAGCAATGAGGGCCCAGGGGAGGACCCGCCAGGTCTCTTCTCACCTGTGCCCTTGGCCTGCGGCTGCATGCCCACAGAACCAGCCTATCTTGCTGCTGCTCAGCTCAGGCCGCGATTGCAGAGACAGAGCTGCAGACCCGCATGGGCCTCCCAGGGCCGGGGTCACGGGTGCGGGACGAGCCATGAGAAGGGCCCCTCCCTTGTTGGAGTGGCGGACCGGGCAGCTGGGCTCAGAGCCTCCCCTGGCGGAGCCTGTGGGTCTCTGGGCCCCAGCCCACCGCCCCCACCACCCAGGCTGGGCCCCTGAGCCCTATCACCTCTGGGCCAAGTTTCTTTCTCTGTGAAATGAGACCATCCTGCACCAAGTGGGCCAACAGGGCTGGTTTCCAGAACTAGTGTCCACAGGACCAGCCGCACGAGGCCCTCCCTGCGGGTCTGCGGTGTGAGGGGTCCTTAGTGACTCACAGCGTGTGAGCCCCGCAGGGGTGGTGGGAGGAGGCAGGAAGAGGAGGCAACAGCGGCACGCTTTGGAGGTGGTGGGTACACACACTCACAGTCTTGAGTCCACATGGGTGCATACACACCCAGGACCTTCTAAGTCACACACTTGAAATGCATTGTTTATTCTATGCCAATTGCCCAATGGAATTGAAGAAGTGAAGTTGCTCAGTCGTGTCCGACTCTTTGCAACCCCATGAACTGTAGCCTGTCAGGCTCCTCTGTCCATGGAAATCTCCAGGTAAGAGTACTGGAGTCGGTTGTCATGCCCAGGGGATCTTCCCGACCCAGGGATCAAACCCCGGCCTCCTGCGTTGCAGGCAGACTCCTTAACTGGCTGAGCCATGAGGGAAATCACTCCTCAGTTAAAAGCAGTAAATCTGAGGTAACGTAAAGAGCGGGCGATCCGAGCTCTGTGATTACAGCTGATCTTCACACCGCCTCTGCTCGTCCCTATTTTCTACAGGTTAAGGAATGGGGTTTCTAAAGCGCCACCTCTATTCTGCCTGGACCTTTCCCTAATAGCCGCAGGAAAAGCCTTGCTCTGTGCGCTCCTGCTGAATCACCTCCTGCTCTCCCAGCTGGGGCCAGCACACTGGGAACCACCCCCTCCAGGACTCCCCTGGTTACAGCCACCTGGGAGACAAATGCCCAGGAAGCTACCTGCCTGGCCAGTCCCTAACTGCCCCAGAGGATGATGTAAACAAACAGCACGTGGTTTGAACGTGTTGCCTTCAGCCTTTCTCTATCTGCTCTGGAAAAAGAAAACAAGAACCCAAAAGACAAAATGAAAAAAAAAACCTCTGTGTGACAAGTGAAAACTCAACTCAACCCTCAAGGCCCAGTGAACCATCACCTCCTCCGCCCCGCCCAGCACAGAGCCCTCTCCGACTGTGCATCACCCTATCTTCCAACTGCTACCAGGAACCCTTCAACAGCCAACCATGGAAGGGGAAGGGGACCTCGAGCCTGTGCCTCCCCCATACCCAGTGCCCCACCTCAGCAGATCAGCTGGGAGACTCCTCACTCCTGGCCAGGGATGGCTCTCTTAACGTTCCAGGTCTGTTCTGGCTTCTCGAAAGCCCCTTGCAGGCCTGGCACCATGTGACCCCAGCGTTAGGTACTGGGGGGGAAGTCATCAGGAGGAGGGAGTGCTTCCCTCATCTGCACATCTACCCAGCCCACAGCATCCTTGCGCACAAATGGACCCTGGAATCTGCTTGGGGCAATAATGCCTCATGCAGAGGGGCCAACCTCTGTCACCTCACTTCACCTTTGCCTTTCAGGCCTCTTCCCCCAAAACATGAGGTTTATTATTGCTGTTGTTCAGTCCCTCATTCGTGTTCAACTCTTTGCGACCCCATGGACTGCAACACGCCAGGCTTCCCTGTCCTTCACCATCTCTTGGAGTTTGCTCAAACTCATGTCCATTGAGTCGGTGATGCCATCCAACCATCTCATCCTCTGTCGTCCCCTTCTCCTCCTGCCTTCAGTCTTTCCCAACATCAGAGTCTTTTCCAATGAGCTGGCTCTTTGCATCAGGTGGCCAAAGTATTGAAGCTTCAGCATCAGTCCTTCCAATGAACACCCAAGACTGATCTCATTTAGGATGGACTGGTTGGATCTCCTTGCAGTCCAAGGGACTCTCAAGAGTCTTCTCCAACACCACGGTTTGAAAGCATCCATTCATCATCGCTCGGGCTTCTTTATGGTCCAGCTCTCAAGTCTGCTATCTGATTCATGGACTGCTTTCGTTCCAGTCGACAGTGGGCTGGAACGTATGACAGCGAGGCAGGTGTTATCATCCAGTCATCTGCAGGGTAAACTGCTGTCTTTGATCCTCCCAGGTGAGGTCTGGCTCAACAGAACCCTTGCTGGTGAGCCTCTCAGGTATGGGGGTACAGAGCTCTGGAAGCACACACAGGTGGATGCTGCCCAGGTGGGTGCGGGAGGCGGCCTCTGGTCCCTGGTCCCACAGAAGTCACTGGAGAGCTCCACCCGGGAGGGAGAGGGGTGGGATCAAGGACAGACATGAAGGAGATACCGGGAGGTCTAATGAGCAGGAAATAAGAGCGGCCTGGCTGTGATGAGACGCCCGGGTCCTCTGCTCCCCTGCCAAGACTTGGCCATGGACCCTGCTTTAGTGAAGCTGCTCAGAATCTGTGTTTTGAATGATCACTGAAGTGATGTCTTTGGATGTCAAAGGAAATACTAACATAAAACAATCTTAGGGAAATTTTTGTTTTTTCTCCATGGACAACAATACTGTCATTATGTCACCAAGAATAAGCTCTTGTTTAGCTTGGGAGCCTCCTCCTGCTGCTGTGTTGACATAACCCTCCTGGCTAAGAACAGATGTGTTCTCTAGAAACGTTACCCAGCCCCAAGGTCATCCATCCTGGAGTGGGGAAGGGCTGGTGCCTATGACATCCCTGTGGGCGCATCATGCTGGGGGTGGGAGGAGGCTGGGGGGCCAGGGAAGAGCTCCAGCAGCATCCTGTGGTCTCCACGTGCCAGGAGGACGCTGCAGAGCAGGGGTAGGTGGGCAGGGTCGGGGGCACACAGGGCCGGCAGGGGTTCCACCCCTCCCCCAGCCCCTCCCCAGGCTCCCCGTCTCCTCCTCGGGTCTCCCCTGAGTCCCCAGCAGAACGAGAGGTTCTTGGGCTGGGATCTCGCTGCATCCTCCCCTGCCTGCCGGCGTATGCCCTTCTCAGAGCCCACCACGCGTCTGCCACCCACCAGGCCCATCACGTTGCAGGGCACACGTCCGACTCAAATGCGATGGGGTCACGGGCTGGAAACGTTCACCTCTCGGGGCTCACTCAGGTCTGTCTGTGTGTCTGTCTTGGAGAGGTGCCCTCACAGCCGGGGCCCCTGTGGCTCCTGGGATGGGACCTGGCTGCACGGCCCGAATGTCCAGCCGAGAGGACAGAACGGAGAGTTGGGCCCAGGTGCCGGGTCCCTCCCCAAGACGGTCCTGGCGGGCGGGCCTGGGCCAGGGCCCTTGGAGCGGGACACCCTCTGTGCCAGGCGGCCCTCAGGAAAGAAGGGCTCTGGGCCTGAAGGCTGCCAAGCCGCTGCCCTGCTGACGGCTCAGCGTCTTCACTGGAATTCAGGTCACACAGGGCGCCGCCATCACTCTGCCAGGCACTGTTTCTAACTGAGGAGAAGCTATGGGACTGCTTCATCCTGGAGGAAAAGCAGGAGGAACCGACTTTCCCCAACTAGCTATTTGCCCTGAGTAAGGATTTCACCTAAAACTCTTCTTTGACGTGTGGTTACCGCCACTTCCAATGTGGGCATAAACGTCTCTCAACAGCCCTGGCCTGGCACTGACGGTGTGCACACCGCCGGGCACACAGCTGTAGAAGGAAGACGGACGCCCAGAAACGTCTCTCTGCCACTACACACACAGGGTGAACAGAAACACTGAGTCGAGCAAAAAAAGAACCTTTCAGATGCGGACTCCAGGATTAGAGCCGCCTCTGGACTTAAAGCACATGGCAATCTGAAGCAGTCACATGGACTGCGTTTCCTGTGATGTCCTGGTCGGTTCCAAACAGCTACCCTTGTATTTATATAAAGTCACATATTTCAATAAACACAGTTAGTCACCCAGTGTCTGATTCTTTACGACCCCATGGACTGTAGCCCGCCAGGCTCCTCTGTCCATGGGATTCTCCAGGCAAGGATAGTGGAGTAGGTAGCCATTCCCTTCTCTAGGAGATCTTCCCAACCCAGGGACATAGCAGCCTTAGAAGAAGTACTCCCTCCCCCAGCACACCGGGGGAGGTGCGTGTTTCCCAGGAGATGACAAAGGAGTTCATACAGGCAGGCCAGTGTTGGCCAGCACTGTCAAGAGAAGGTGGAGCTTACAACGAAGTCATCACACAAGGACTCTGGCTCCTCTGGAAATGTCCCTCTTTTCTGACTGATGAAAAATAAGAAATTCCACCTGGCAATTCTGGGTAGCAAAATCGTCATCACCAAGGGGCTCTAGCTCACACTACCCCTTGAGAAGAAAAACGTGTGCTCTCCTAATTCTGATTACCGCTGGGCTCCAATGACACTAATGAGCTGATAACCTCATAAAGCTGTGTTTCTTCTTCCATGATATAACATTAGCCAGACCTCTCAGAATGTTAGGGTTCCAGGACTTTGACCTTCCACCAGGATATGTATTATTTTCTTGGTAAACAAGGAAGGTCTTTAATATGGGATTATGATAAAGTGTTTTATTTACATAAGCTTTAGAGGGTGCAGCTTCTGGATGGCAGGAAAGAGAATTTGTTTATTTATGCTTAAAAAATGACTCAGCCCAGCTCTCTACCTTGCTGAAAGAGAAACGCTCATTTCTTAAGAAACTAAAACAGTACATTCCAGGTCAAACCCACAGATCCTAATGCAAAAGAAGAGAATAATATTATTATAAGATTCTGCTTTTCATATAACTTCAGCAAAAACACTTAAGTGGCAGGATCAGCTTTCAGAGCACATTCTGTTGAAGTAGATGCTAAGGGTTTTGGGCAGCTCCAACACTCCTTGGCGAGGTGTGGGAACTGGAAGCCTGGAGTAGCAGCCTCCCGCCTCGCAGACAAGCCCTGTGGCCCCTGGCTGCCTCTTGAGCAGCTACACGACAGTGTGGGGTCCCCTTCCTCAAGGGCAGCATCACTGCTCGGGGGCCAGGACACAGCTACCAGGGAGAACCATGGGGCCTCCCTGGGCCACTGGATTCTTCCACTTTACATGATTGATTTGGTTTTTATTAAATGGTAACTACACAAAATGAATCCAATAGCTGAGGCAGTTCAGGAGGGTTGCTTGGCATTTTCTGAAAACAGTTGGAAGAGGGAACTGAAGATGACAGTTTCTGGCTAAATTTTGAGAAGGTCAGGGGCAGGTTCCTGCCGCTACTGTCTCAGAACAGGAAGCCAGGCGTGTTCTGCCACCTCCCCAAGAGTCCCCTCTCTGGACTGCTACTAGCAACACACACACACACACACAAGTGGCAAGTCAACACACACCCACGCACACAGAGTGGCAAATCAACCCATATAACACACACACACGCACACACACACACGCACACACACACAGAGTGGCAAGTCAACACACACCCACACAGAGTGGCAAATAAACACATGTAACACACACACACACAGAGTAGCAAGTCAACACACACGCACACACACCCACCCACCTGTGGAAATGCCCCGAAAAGAATGGTTGGCCTCATTTGTGCAAAGGAGGCTTATGTACAAATCAGCAACCGTTGGCTGTGAATGTGTCAGATTTTCAGTTTTAGCCAGTTTTCTAGGTAAATGGTCCGTGGTTCTGATTCTGGAACCCGAAACCGCTCGGAGCCAGGGGCCAAGGTGCCACGAGGGCGGTTACGGTTTCCTTAGGAACCCGAGTGCCTGCGCCCCGCTCCCGGTGCCCCCGCGACGCCTCCGAAGCCGCCCCTTCCCCGGAGGGAGGCGTCCCCCGCCCGCGGCCGCGTCCGGAGCCGAAGCCGGGACCCCCGCCTACTCACCCAGGAGCAGCCAGAGGCCGCGGCACCAGAGGCCGCGCAGGCCCGGGGCCATGGCCGCAGCCGAGCCGAGTCCAGCCGCCCGCAGCGCGCCCCGCCGAGGACTGAGCCCGCCGCACCGGGGGCGGGGGCGGCAGCGGAGCGGCGGGAGGCGGCGGCCGCGGGGCCCGGCCCACAGCGGCCCGCGGCGGGTGGAGGGGAGGCGGGCAGAGGGGTGGCCCGCGCGGGGATGGGGCCGCGGCAGGCGAGCCGGGCTGGCCAGCACCTGCCGGCCGGGGCGCGGGGGCAGGCGCTGCACCAGAGGCGAGCGCGGGGCCGGACGCGGAAGGCTTCGCCCGAGAGGAGAGGGAGCCGCGCAGGGTCTCCAGGACCCTCCCGGGGAACCGCACACTCCGGCGACGACCTCGACCGAGGCACGGATGCTGCTGAAGTGTTGGCCACTTGTTTAACTGGGGCGGCTCTTCTAAACAGGGCCTCTCGATGCCAAGCCGGGCACCCTCTCTCCTTCGCTCTGTGGGTTACAACCGCTCTACCTCCGGGGTCTACTTTGCAGAAGACCAGGCCACGCTGGCCCATCCGCCTCACCCAAGGTGCAGGCACTGGGGTTTCTGAGAGGACAAAAGCAGCCCTGGAGCTTGGAGACATTCAGAGTAACCAAAAAAGGACCCACAGGTCCAGCGTGGTGCTGGAATGGAGCCGGAATGACGGGAATGGGGAGGTGTGGGTGCAGGGGAGGAGGTGCCTGGAAGGTTTGTGTGGGTCTTGGGCTAGAGAGAAGAGGGCTCCTGCGAGTACAGAAAGCTGGCCCCTGTGGACTTCTTGCCTGACATGGGGGGTGAAAGGCAGAGGAGGCTGGGCGGGCCTTTGTGGCTCTGAAGGTGGAGAAAGAGAAGGGCTCCCGCAGGCGGCAGGGGGACACATGAGAGCCCTGGGAATGTGGGGAAGTGCAGGTAACCTGCGTGCTTAGGTCTGACCTGCATCAGCCTGGCCTAGCTGAGCTGACCTGGGCTCTCTGAGCTCTGCTGGTGGCTGTGCTTCACTTTGCAGAGGTTCCTGCTTGTAACAGCCTATTCTCAGAACGCTCAGCAAGTGAGTACATTTATGACTCACTGGAAGACTCTGATGCTGGGAGGGATTGGGGGCGGGAGAAGGGGACGACAGAGAATGAGATGGCTGGATGGCATCACCGACTCGATGGACATGAGTTTGAGTGAACTCCGGGAGTTGGTGATGGACATGGAGGCCTGGCGTGCTGTGACTCATGGGGTCGCAAAGAGTTGGACACGACTGAGCAACTGAACTGAACTGAACTGAGCTGATGCTCATGCTAAGGAATCAACCACTGCCCTTGGGAGGAGCAGGAATCACATCTTTGTGACCGAAGCTTCCGGCACCTAGCAGAGTGCCTAGTGCAGAATTCTATGGTCAGTCTGTGTGGACCGACTCAACACATCCCTCTGCTGACAGCTCTGTGAACAGGCAGCAGCTGACAGCCAGCCAGGCAGGAGGCACTGAGGACCTGCGTGCCTACAGCCTGGAGCCCGAGGGGGCTGTGCCCCATTGGAGGGGAGCACGCGCTCGCTCAAGCTGAGAAGCTCCTCTTCCCCAAACGTAGGGAGATACACCCCAGCGTGTGGCCTGGCCTCCCTCTCTTTATTCATTTAAGAGACAGATGCTGGGTAAACAAGGCAGGTTGTTCTGCCCTTCAGTTGGTGAATCCAATGAGGCGCCTACAAAAATCTCAGTAACACAGAACCACAGGCCTGGGCCTGATGCGGCTGAGTGTATGGGGAGGCTGCAGGCCAGAGAGAAGAGCCCGCTGGGAAAGGCACAACTGTGGGGGGGCGGGGAGTAAGTGAGGCCCCAGGCCCTCCCCGTGAAGCGCATGGTCTCTGCTCTGACTCACCCTCCACTCACCCCTCCCCCCGCGGCTGTGGGCCTCCCTGCATCTGCCTAGGGTTGGGCTCTTCATTACCCAAGGCACCTGGGACCCCTCTCCTTTCCCTGTTGGGGTTGGCAGGGTCTGGGTGGGAAGCCCTCTTGTCATTTCTCCTCTCCATTTTCTCACACTCCCCACGCTGACAGATACATGTACCTAACAAGACAGAGTGTAGTTCTCAAGTCTGTGGACTTAGGAAGCTCACAATTCTCTTGGGAATGCCATAGTTGGGGGCGTACCCACCATGGCACTTTCTCCCCTAATGGTTTTCTTATCTGCACCTTGGGTCTGGGTAAGAGATGCCCCAGTAATTACTATGGGTTTTCCCTTTGGCAGAGGTAGGGAAGTGGGACAAACTCTAGTGTCTTTATACCTATGATATCATAAGAGTTGCCAATTTTGCCCCAGCCGTATTTCTTGCTGATAGCATGGATAGTCCTCTCCCTGGGCACCTCCATCTACATGAATGTTAGGTTAAGCAATGGAAGAGTTGAGAAGATGGCCAAATGCTTAAAGACACAATCTAGACAGGTCAACATGACTAAAAATTCAAAGTGAAAAGAAGACTTCAGCTTCCATCCATGATGAAGTAACAGGGAATGGATTCACCTTCTCCGCTTAAATGAAAACGCTGGACAAAACAGATCAAGGAACAGTTGTCACCTTGGACCACCGGACAGAGGCCCTGGGAACAGGGAAACAAGTGAGGTGAGCCGTATGACTGCTCACTGCCCTCAGGTTCCCGACACAGTCTGGGGGCACCAGGGTTGGGAGGCTGGGGGGCCAAGTCAGCTGGAGCTGGCAGGGTGCCAGGGTACCAGACAGGAGAGCCGCACAGAGGAAGCTGCAGCGGAATACTGATCAGAGTACGCATGCAAGGGCAGCATCTGAGGCAGGAAAGCAAACACCTGGCCAGGAGCAGGTTGGAGCAATCTCAGAGCTCACGTGGGGCCTGGAAAAGCTCCAGCTCCACCAACCATAGTGAAAAACCCTGAGATAAGCACAAGAGTAGTGAGAATTACTGCCTTTGGAGTCGGAGAAAAAATAACTATAAAGGCTGCCCTGGGGCCACCTGATGAAGCTTCAAAGCAAGAATTGACTAGATCTAATAAACTCTTAAGTAACTACTACATCTCAGAATAAAGACTTAAGAGAACAAACCAGCAAAGAACCATGAGACAACTTCAAGTGGCTTAATAAATGTACAGCTGGAGTTCAGTCAGACAGAAATATGTGAAGTACCGTGTAAAAATTTTGATAAATCTATAAATTCAAGAATATCAACAAACCCCAAGAACAAGAATGAAGAAAAATACAAGGCACACCATGATGAAATTGCTTACAACCAGTAATAAAGAGAAAACCTCCATTAAAGTGACTGGAGGAAAACTGTTATGTACAGAGAAGCAGAGATAACGGTGACAGCAGGGTTCTCATGGGAAACGATGCGAACCAGACAGGGATGGAGCAATGCTAGTGAGCACGGAAGGAAAGAATATCCCGTACTCTGCAGACAGCTTTTCAGTCATCTGCTGACACAAGGGGGAAGGTGTTGCTGAAGTCCCCACTCCCAGGGTGGCAGTTCAGAGGTGATGCTTTAGTCATCAGTCAGGAATGAGTGGTTCCAAAGACGCACTTGTGAGCAGTAACAGCTCCGCTCTGTGGTTTGCTCACAGAGCACACCTGTCAGATAAACATGGAACATAACCAGCGGCATCTTGGGAGCACTCAGCTTCATCAAACCTTCATCAGGTTTCAGCATTCAAACCTGAACACCGCTGTGTGCCTATTTCCCAGAAGTTCTCAGTGAGCACTGTAACCATTCCTGCTTACTCAGGAGTGTGTGTGTGGAGGTGGAGGGGGTGGTGGGATGGGGGAAGAAGGGAGGGAGAAGTAAGATGAGAGAAAAGAGCAGAGAAGAGAAAACGGGAAGAAAGCAGAAGGCTCTTGATCCAGTTATATCTGAATTATTTTCTGGAGGTGTCAATTATGTGAGTTAAATTTTACTTTTAACTAGTTTGTGCTTTGGCTAGTTTGAGTTGTATTTCTATCATTTGTAATCAACTGCCCCCTGAGTAACGTACTAACTTATGACCTGCTTCATTCTAAAAAATTTTGAGGCAGGGTATAGGCATTTATAGAAGAGAAAAAAAAGAAGATAAGAAAGTGGAATGAAAGCAAAGCAGCAGGACAGCACAAGAGAGTCAGGGTAGTCCCTGCACAGAAAGACGCATCACTGCACATGCTTGCAGAGGCCCTTCCAGCAGCAGCAAAGCTCGAAAGGCTCGTCTACTGTGACAAGTACTGAGGCAAACACTCTACTCCATCCCTGTGAGAGAAGATGGTTCCATCTTCACTTGACACACCAGACAACTGAGGCACAGGGCTATTACCTAACTTGTCCAAGGTTAAACACAGCTGACAAGCTCAGCCAGGAATCCGAGTCAAGGAAATCTGGCTTCAGAGCCTGCCTTCTTAAACAGTATACTGTTACAAGTGATGCAGGAGTTTGGCTCTCAGCTTCCTGGCAGGAAAAGCAAAGCCACTTTAAACAATCAATGTCCATAATATACATATTAACGACATTCTCTGATGTGTCAGGGGACTATTACTATCAACCCTAAGTATTATGATGTTATTAAGATCTAAAGTGTTAGTGTTAGTCACTCAATCGTGTTCAATTCTTTGCGACTGCAATGGACTATAGCCCACCAGGCTCCTCTATCCATGGAATTCTCCAGGAAGAATATTGAGAGTGTGTAGCCATTCCCTTCTCCAGGAGGTCCTCTGGACCCAGGGAACAAACCCAGGTCTCCCACATTGCAGGCAGATTCTTTACCATATGAGCCACCTAAAGATCTAAGTTCTATATAAATACTAGTAGCTAAGGGGGAGCTAGTCAAAGCTATGGTTTTTCCAGTAGTCATGTATGGATGTGAGAGTTGGACCATAAACGTGGCTGAGCACTGAAGAAATGATGCTTTTGAACTGTGGTGTTGAAGACTACTAAAAGTGCCTTGGACAGCAAGGCGATCCAACCAGTCAATCCTAAAGGAAATCAATCCTGAATATTCACTGGAAGGACTGATGCTGAAGCTCCAATCCTTTGGCCACCTGATGTGAAGAGCAGAATCAATGGAAAAGACCCTGATGGTGGGAAAGCTGAGGGCAGGAGGCTAAAGTGATGACAGAGGATGAGATGGTTTGATGCATCACTGACTCAATGGACACGAGTTTGAGCAAACTCAAGGAGATAGTGAAGCACAGGGAAATCTGGGGTGCTGCAGTCCATGTGGTTGCAAACAGGCAGACATGACTTAGCGACTGAACAACAAAGCTAGGGGGTTATTTAATACTCACAACTCATAACTGCTTTGTCCCCGAGAATCAAACTTCAGGCAGGAATCTCATATTGTTCTCAGCAGCTCTTGAGAGATGACCCTTATAGGTGCATTACTTTTCTATTGCTGAGGTCACACACTACCACAAGTTTGGTGGCTTAAACAACACAGATCTATTATCTTATACTTCTAGAAGTCAAAAGTTGGAGATGGGTTTCGCCAGGCTAAAATTAAGATGTCCGCGGGGCTGCATTCCTGCTGGTAGCTCTAGTGGACCAGCCCTTTCCAGCTTCCGGAAGTCACTTGCAATCCCTTGGCTCCTAGCCACCTTCCTCCATCTTCAAAGCCAGTAACAGTGGTGGAGCCCTTCTCGAGATGCCATTTCTCTGGTTCTCTCTTCTGCCTGCTCAGATAATCCAGGATCATCTTCCCATCTAAAGGTCATCTGATTAGCAATCTTACTTGCTTCTGTAACCTTAACTCCCTTTTGCCATGTGACACATTCACAGGTTTGGGCATGAAGACTGGTCAGTTTGGAGGGCCATTACTTTACTGACCACAAGAGCCAACAGTATTAAACATTTTACTATTATGCCAGATAGATACTTTGTAATAAGTAACTGATCAATAATGAAAAAGAAGCCAACATATACAGAACTCTGGCTGAAAAATTTTTTTTTTTTAAAGAAACTACCTGAGGGGCGGTCCTAAGATGGCAGAGGAATAGGACGGGGAGACTACTTTCTCCCCCAAAATTTCATCAAAAGAACATTTGAACGCTGAGTAAATTCCACAAAACAACTTCTGAATGTTAGCAGAGGACATCAGGCACCTGGAAAAGCAGCCCATTGTCTTCGAACGGAGGTAGGAAAAAATACAAAAGATAAAAAGAGAGACAAAAGAGGTAGGGATGGAGATCTGTTCTGGGAAGGGAGTATTAAAAAAACAGAGAGAAGTTTCCAAACACCAGGAAACACTCTCACTGGCGAGTCTGTGGCGAGCCTTGGAACCTCAGAGGGCCACATAACCGGGAGGAAAAAGAAAGAAATAATTAAAACCCACAGATTACGTGCCCAACGGTAACTCCCAATGGAGAAGCAGCGCAGACGCCTGTCTCCACCACTAGCAAGTGGGGGCTGGGCAGGGAGGCGCGGGCTGCATTGCTCAGAGTAAGGACCGGGCCTGAATGCCCCGAGGGCAATCTGAGGGAACTAATTTGAGATAGCAAAACAGACTGTGGGATAGCTACCCTGCGAAAAGGTGAAAAGCCCTAATCTAAGAAACTGCCAGGCCCGCTCACAGAACAAAGGACTGAGCAGAGCTAGCCAGCTGCAGACCGGCCCATCCCCTACTGGTGACAGGCAGGCGAGGGGAGCCAGAGCTGGAAGGGGGCAATCGCAGCCCCAGAGAGGCATCCTCTACCAAACTGCAAGCAGGCTTCATTGCTAACCAAGACTTCTTGGGATTCTGGACGGTTGACATCTGCCTGAGAAGGTGCACCGGTTGTATACCCAGAAAACAGTGGCAGGGACTGGGGAAGTGATAAGTCTCAGCGACTTCGCTCGCCAAACACCTGGTCACCTGAGCTGCTCAGACCGGGGAAGGGCACAAAACGCAGGCCCAACCGAATCTGCACCTTTGAGGAGTACCTGAGTACCTGAACCTGAGCGGCTTAGACCTGGGAAGTGCATGCAACCCAGGGCCCGCCTCAGATAGTTCCCAGCAGAGCAACCTAGAGCCTGAGCAGTGTAGACTGGGACAGCACACACGCCGTGAGCGGGGGCAAACCCAGTGTGGCGGAGACTGGGACAGCACACATGCCGTGAGCGGGGGCAAACCCAGTGTGGCGGAGACACTGGGGGCACTCCCCACAGACGCCAGTGATATTTGTTTGCAGTGTTCCTCCCTCCCCACAGCACGACTGAACAAGTGAACCTTAAAAAGGAACCACCACCGCCCCCTAGTGTCAGGGCGGAAATTAGACACTGAAGAGACCAGCAAACAGGAGAATCTGAAACAGAGGGGACCGCCTTGGAAGTGACAAATGGAGAAGTTTTTGAGGCTACTCCAAGAATAAGACTGACAACCAGAGGCAGGAGGATTATGTCCAAATCCTGAGAACACCAGAGAACTCCTGACTCCAGGGAACATTAATCGATAGGATCTCATCAAACGCCTCCATACCTACATGGAAACCAAGCACCACCCAAGGGCCAACAACTTCCAGAGCAAGACATACCATGCAAAGTCTCCAGCAACACAGGAACATAGCCCTGAGCTTCAATATACAGGCTGCCCAAAGTCACTCCAAACCCACCAACATCTCATAATTCATTACTGGACACTTCATTGCACTCCAGAGAGAAGAAATCCAGCTCCACCCATCAGAACACCGACACAAGCTTCCCTAACCAGGAAACCTTGACAAGCCACCCGTCCAACCCCACGCACAGCAAGGAAACTCCACAATAAAGAGAACTCCACAAACTGCCAGAATATGGAAAGGCTACCCCAAATACAGCAATATAAGCAAGATGAAGAGGCAGAGAAATACCCAGCAGGTAAAGGAACAGGATAAATGCCTACCAACCCAAACAAAAGAGGAGACAGGGAATCTACCTGATAAAGAATTCCGAATAATAAGAGTGAAAATGATCCAAAATCTTGAAAACAAAATGGAGTTACAGATAAATAGCCTGGATACAAGGATCAAGAAGATGCAAGAAAGGTTTGACAAGGACCTAGAAGGCATTGGCAACCCACTCCAGTACTCTTGCCTGGAAAATCCCATGGATGGAGAAGCCTGGTAGGCTGCAGTCCATGGGGTCACTAAGCGTTGGACACGACTGAGCGACTTCACTTTCATGCATTGGAGAAGGAAATGGCAATCCATTCCAGTGTTCTTGCTTGGAGAATCCCAGGGACGGGGGAGCCTGGTGGGCTGCCGTCTATGGGGTTGCACAGAGTCGGACACGACTGAAGTGACTTAGCAGAAGAAATAAAAAAGAGTCAGTACATAATGAATAATGCAATAAATGAGATTAAAAACACTCTGGAGGGAACCAACAGTAGAATAATGGAAGCAGAAGATAGGATAAGTGAGATAGAAGATAGAATGGTAGAAATAAATGAAACAGAGAGGAAAAAAGAAAAACGAATTAAAAGAAATGAGGACAATCTCAGAGACCTCTGGGACAATGTTAAATGCCCCAACATTTGAATCATAGGAGTCCCAAAAGAAGAAGACAACAAAAAGAAAGACCATGAGAAAATACTTGAGGAGATAATAGTTGAAAACTTCCCTAAAATGGGGAAGGAAATAATCACCCAAGTCCAAGAAACCCAGAGAGTCCCAAACAGGATAAACCCAAGGCAAAATACTCCAAGACACATATTAATCAAATTAACAAAGATCAAACAGAACAAATATTAAAAGCAGCAAGGGAAAAACAACAAATAACACACAAGGGGATTCCCATAAGGATAACAGTTGATCTTTGAATAGAAACTCTTCAGGCCAGGAGGGAATGGCAGGACATACTTAAAGTGATGAAAGAAAATAACCTACAGCCCAGATTACTGTACCCAGCAAGGATCTCATTCAAAGATGAAAGAGAAATCAAAAGCTTTACAGACAAGCAAAAGCTGAGAGAATTCAGCATCACCAAACCAGCTCTCCAACAAATGTTAAAGGACCTTCTCTAGACAGGAAATACAGACAGGGTATATAAACTCGATCCCCAAACAATAAAGTAAATGATAACAGGATCATACTTATCAATAATCACCTTAAATGTAAATGGGTTGAATGCCCCAACCAAAAGACAAAGACTGGCTGAATGGATCAAAAACAAGACCCCCATATATACGAGACCAAAAGACGCTTACTCCTTGGAGGAAACTTATGACAAACCTAGAAAGCATATTAAAAAGCAGAGACATTACCTTGCCAACAAAGGTCCATCTAGTCAAGGCTATGGTTTTTCCAGTGGTCACGTATAGATGTGAGAGTTGGACTGTGAAGAAAGCTGAGTGCCGAAGAATTGATGCTTTTGAACGGTGGTGCTGGAGAAGACTCTTGAGAGTCCCTTGTACCACAAGGAGATCCAACCCGTCCATTCTAAAGGAGATCAGTCCTGGGTGTTCATTGGAAGGACTGGTGCTAAAGCTGAAACTCCAATACTTTGGCCACCTCATGTGACGAGTTGTCTTACTGGAAAAGACTCTGATGCTGGGAGGGATTAGGGGCAGGAGGAGAAGAGGATGAGGATGAGAAGACGACGACAGAGGATGAGATGGCTGGATGGCATCACCGACTCGATGGACATGAGTTTGAGTGAACTCTGGGAGTTGCTGATGGACAGGGACGCCTGGTGTGCTTCAATTCATGGGGTCGCAGAGTCGGACACGACTGAGCGACTGAACTGAACTGAACAAGAGACCCACCTCGAAACAAGGGACACATACAGAGTGAAACTGAAGGACTGGAAAAAGATATTCCACGCAAATAGAGACCAAAAGAAAGCAGGAGTAGCAATACTCATATCAGATAAAATAGACTTAAAAACAAAGGCTGTGAAAAGAGACAAAAGAAGGACACTACATAATGATCAAAGGATCAGTCCAAGAAGATATAACAATTATAAATATATATGCACCCAACATAGGAGCACCGCAATATGTAAGGTAATTGCTAACAAATATGGAACGGGAAATTAACAATAACACAATAATAGTGGGAGACTTTAATACCCCACTTACATCTATGGATAGATCAACTAAACAGAAAATTAACAAGGAAACATAAACGTTAAATGATACAATAGACCAGTTAGACCTAACTGGTATCTATAGCACATTTCACCCCAAAACAATGAATTTCACCTTTTTCTCAAGTGCACATAGAACCTTCTCCAGGATAGATCACATCCTGGGCCATAAATCTAGCCTTGGTAAATTCAAAAAGACTGAAATCATTCCAAGCATCTTTTCTGACCACAATGCAGTAAGATTAGATCTCAATTATGGGAGAAAAACTATTAAAAATTTCAACATATGGAGGCTGAACAACATGCTGCTGAATAACCATCAAATCACAGAAGAAATCAAAAAAGAAATCAAAATATGCATAGAAACTAATGAAAATATAACAACCCAAAACCTGTGGGACACTGTAAAAGCCGTGCTAAGGGGAAGGTTCATAGCAATACAGGCACACCTCAAGAAACGAGAAAAAAGTCAGCTAAATAACCTAACTCTACACCTAAGGCAACTAGAAAAAGAAGAAATGAAGAACCCCAGGGTTAGTAGAGGGAAAGAAATCTTAAAAATTAGGGCAGAAATAAATGCAAAAGAAACAAAAGAGACCACAGCAAAAATCAACAAAGCCAAAGGCTGGTTCTTTGAGAGGATAAATAAAATTGACAAACCACTAGCCACACTTATCAAGAAACAAAGGGAGAAAAACCAAATCAATAAAATTAGAAATATAAATGGAGAGATCACAACAGACAACACAGAAATACAAAGGATCATAAGAGACTACTATTAGCAATTGTATGCCAATAAAATGGACAACTTGGAAGAAATGGACAAATTCTTAGAAAAGTACAACTTTCCAAAACTGAACCAGGAAGAAATAGAAAATCTTAACAGACCCATCACAAGCATGGAAATTGAAACTGTAATCAGAAATCTTCCAGCATAAAGCCCAGGTCCAGATGGCTTCACAGCTGAATTCTACCAAAAATTTGGAGAAAAGCTAACACCTATCCTACTAAAACTCTTCCAGAAAATTGCAGAGGAAGACGAACTTCCAAACTCATTCTATGAGGCCACCATCACCCTAATACCAAAACCTGACAAAGATGCCACAAAAAAAGAAAACTACAGGCCAATATCAGTGATGAACATAGATGCAAAAATCCTTAACAAAATTCTAGCAATCAGAATCCAACAATGCATTAAAAAGATCATACATCATGACCAAGTGGGCTTTATCCCAGGAATGCAAGGATTCTTCAATATCTGCAAATCAATCAACGTGATACACATTAAAAAATTGAAAGATAAAAACCATACGATTATCTCAATAGATGCAGAGAAAGCCTTTGACAAAATTCAACATCCATTTATGATAAAAACCCTCCAGAAAGCAGGAATAGAAAGGACACACCTCAACATAATAAAAGCTCTCTATGACAAACTCACAGCAAACATTATCCTCAATGTTGAAAAACTGAAAGCATTTCCCTTAAAGTCAGGAACAAGATAAGGGTGCCCGCTCTCACCACTGCTATTCAACATAGTTTTGGAAGTTTTGGCCACAGCAGTCAGAGCAGAAAAAGACATAAAAGGAATCCAAACTGGAAAAGAAGAAGTAAAACTCTCACTGTTTGCAGATGACATGATCCTCTACGTAGAAAACCCTAAAGACTCCACCAGAAAATTACTAGAGCTAATCAATGAATATAGTAAAGTTTCAGGATACAAAGGAGAAGGCAATGGCAAGCCACTCCAGTACTCTTGCCTAGAAAATCCCATGGATGGAGGAGCCTGGTAGGCTGCAGTCCATGGGGTCGCTACCAATCAGACATGACTGAGTGACTTCACTTTCACTTTTCACTTTCACACACTGGAGAAGGAAATGGCAACCCACTCCAGTGCTCTTTCCTAGAGAATCCCAGGGACAGGGGAGCCTGCTGGGCTTCCATCTATGGGGTCACGACTGAAGTGACTTAGCAGCAGCAGGATACAAAATTAACACACAGAAATCCCTTGCATTCCTATACACTAATAATGAGAAAACAGAAAGAGAAATTAAGGAAACAATTCCATTCACCGTTGTAACGAAAAGAATAAAATACTTAGGAATATATCTACCTAAAGAAACAAAAGACCTATATATAGAAAACTATAAAACACTGGTGAAAGAAATCAAAGAGAACACTAATAGATGGAGAAATATACTGTGTTCGTGGATTGGAAGAATAAATATTGTGAAAATGAATATATTACCCAAAGTAATTTATAGGTTCAATGCAATCCCTATCAAGCTACCAACGGTGTTTTTCACAGAACTAGAACAAATAATTTCACAATTTTTATGGAAATACAAAAAACCTCGAATAGCCAAAGCAATCTTGAGAAAGAAGAATGGAACTGGAGGACTCAACCTGCTGGACTTCACGCTCTACTACAAAGCCACAGTCATCAAGACAGTATGGTACTGGCACAAAGACAGAAATATAGATCAATGGAACAAAACAGAAAGCCCAGAGATAAATCCACGCACCTATGGACACCTCATCTTTGACAAAGGAGGCAAGAATATTCAGTGGAGAAAAGACAATCTCTTTAACAAGTGGTGCTGGGAAAACTGGTCAACCACTTGTAAAAGAATGAAACTAGAACACTTTCTAACACCATACACAAAAATAAACTCAAAATGGATTAAAGATCTAAACATAAGACCAGAAACTATAAAACTCCTAGAGGTGAACATAGGCAAAACACTCTCTGACATAAATCATAGCAGGATCCTCTATGACCCACCTCCCAGAATATTGGAAATAAAAGCAAAAATAAACAAATGGGACCTGATTAAAATTAAAAGCTTTTGCACAACAAAGGAAACTATAAGCAAGGTGAAAAGACAGCCTTCAGAATGGGAGAAAATAATAGCAAATGAAGCAACTGACAAAGAATTAATCTCAAAAATATACAAGCAACTCCTACAGCTCAATTCCAGAAAAATAAACGACCCAATCAAAAAAATGGGCCAAAGAACTAAACAGACATTTCTCCAAAGAAGGCATACAGATGGCTAACAAACACATGGAAAGATGCTCAACATCACTCATTATCAGAGAAATGCAAATCAAAACCACAATGAGGTACCATTTCATGCCAGTCAGAATGGCTGCTATCCAAAAGTCTATATGCAATAAATGCTGGAGAGAGTGTGGAGAAAAGGGAACCCTCTTACACTGTTGGTGGGAATGCAAACTAGTACAGCCACTATGGAGAACAGTGTGGAGATTCCTCAAAAAACTGGAAATAGAACTGCCATACGACTCAGCAATCCCACTACTGGGCATACACACCGAGGACACCAGAATTGAAAGAGACACGTATACCCCAATGTTCATCACAGCCCTGTTTACAATAGCCAGGACATGGAAGCAACCTAGATGTCCATCAGCAGACGAATGGATAAGAAAGCTGTGGTACATATACACAATGGAGTATTACTCAGCCATTAAAAATAATACATCTGAATCAGTTCTAATGAGGTGGATGAAACTGGAGCCTATTATACGGAGTGAAGTAAGCCAGAAAGAAAAATACCAATACAGTATACTAACGCATATATATGGAATCTAGAAAGATGGTAACGATGACCCTATATGCGAGACAGCAAAAGAGACACAGATGTACAGAACAGTCTTTTGGACTCTGTGAGAGAGGGCGAAGGTGGGATGATTTGGGAGAATGGCATTGAAACATGTATATTATCATATGTGAAACGAATCGCCAGTCAGTCCAGGTTCGATGCATTATACAGGATGCTCAGGGCTGGTGCACTGGGATGACCCAGAGGGATGATTATGGGGAGGGATGTGGGAGGGGGGTTCAAGATAGGGAACACATGTACACCCAGGGCATATTCATATCAATGTATGGCAAAACCAATACAATATTGTAATTAGCCTCCAATTAAAATTTTAAAAATAAAAAAAAGAAACTACCTGAAATATTGAGCTTCTCAGTTACACATATTATCTCTTTTGACCAGAATTAACACTGGCATTAGGCAGAGCCAATTTAGAATTTTTAGTCCCACTTTTTTGGGGATAGTCTCAGGGTATTTTACAACATTCTAGATCTCTGGTTATCTCTAAATACAATATCTGTATATCCTAGATGATACAGTTAAAGTGCTCTTTGGTGTCCCAGTAATACAGTATGAAATAAAAAATGACTCTGAGCAACAATTAATCATATTGAAATTATCTGAAACTTTGCTGAAGGTATTTAGAAACTTGGATAATCTGACCAGTCTTTTAAATTCTCTAACAATTTTATATAATTAACCGATATCAAATCTTAGAAAATAAATATTGCTTTTTCACTTGTAGTTCTAAAGATTAATGAATTATTCTAGTTTCTACATTTTACTTGGGAAGTTTAATAACAGGGATCAATTTACATGGTCATTGTTAAAAACCTGTTGATCTAAAAGTTGCCTGATCTTTCCTTTATGTTTAGAAGAGGACATCTTTATTCCAAAAAATCTCTGTTATAATTTCAAGGGATCCTTTCTATATTTCCCCCGAAATGAATTCATTAATTTGGTCTCTATGTTTTTTAAAAGGGAATTCCACTTCTTCATTAAATCCTTTCAGGAACAAACGACTAGAGGCAGAAATTCTATGGACAGAGAGGAGCCGGGTGGGCTACAGTCGTGGCTGCAAACAGTCAGACATGACTGAGCACACGAGCACACACATACACTCCTCACCGCCACTAGTACGTTAAAGACAATGTCCGACCCATGTTCCAACCTCGTTTAAAAAGGTGACGTTGAATGTAGCCTTTTAATATAAATAATCATTATAGGAGGCAATTTGCATAATTCTAGGATTCTACTAACTTGATGTACAGCCCAAAGGAAAGAATCACTTACTAACCTGATGATTCTCAAGTTTCATTTAATAGTGTCCTTTTAAATCATTATCATTACTTTCTACATCCTGTAACTCAATTTCTAGTAAATATTTGGAGTGGATCTGATAATAACGTGAGACAAATTAATATATGAAATAAGCCCAAAAATTCCATGGAAGAGAAAAAATTTGAAACCCAATAGTTTGACCTATAGTCTTACTGTCCATGTATATTTCATATAAACACTGGTAGGTTAATTTACACTTGGAATGCCATCAAACGTGCAGAAAGTATTAAAGTTTACTATAGATTCTACCTTTATTAAATATAATACACCAAATGTAAATGTTAAATAGGTAACTTTTAATGAAGCAATACCAGCTACATATTGAATGCTATAAACATTTTAAACATTTGAAGAAAATGCATATTTAAGTTCATCTTACTATTAGTAAGACTAACTTTAAACAATATGTTACCTTTGAAAGTAAGCAATTAAAGAAATTTATGTTATCAGATAAAGCAAAAGAATAGGTCTTGAAAAGCATTCCAATGTACACTCTAACCTAACAGAACTTCTTATAAAATGAACATAATCAATACAGTGTCCATTTTACATCTAAGTAAACAGTTCACCAGAGCACAAATGGGTTCACTGTTCCTAGTGACAACAGGGAACAGACATCTACACCTATTAATGCATCACAACAGTAATTATTTTGGAAACTTAAAAACACACACATTACAAAATGTGTGTCTATAGATCCAGTTTGTTCATCTGTTATCCTGTGGTCCAATATAAGAGTCTTAAGATGACTGAAAACTGAAACTAAGAACTTCAGGTAAATTATATTTTTCACATATAAAATAATACTTTCTGTTGGTCAATATTTTAAAAACTGACTTAACACAGATTTTTTTTTTTTTTTTGAAATTGACACCATTTTTGCCTCTGCTCCAAAACATGCAGCTTCAAATCTCTAAGTGACAAGTTTGAAATACAAAGTCTATAAACATTAAAAAGTATCTTTAAACTTACATAGAGAGATCTTTATACTGTCGAAACAACAATTGCTAGATTTTAAGAGATGGCTATATAAAGTAGAATATTATAAACAGCTAACCCCATTTATTGAGCCTATTTAATTATCGTTTTGCGGTTACCACAATTTTTTCCTAAGTGCTGGAGAACATTCTCTGTAGCAAGGAACTCATGCTTTTCAAGGAAATTCTAGAGGTCAAGAAAAGAAGGAAGAAATCAACAATAAAATGTTACACTAAATCCGAAATTCTGTAAAAGTATGTAGTTATCAGTACACTCTATTACTAAACCAAACATTGTTCGTTAACTCACTTATCATATCAATTAATACCATATTTACTTTATGCTTATATATGCTTGCCTGGTGGCTCAGGTGGTAAAGAATCCACCGGCAATGCAGGAGACCTGGGTTCGATCCCTGGGTCAGGAAGATGCCCCAGAGAAGGGAATGGCAACCCACTCCAGTCTTCCTGCCTGGAGAATTCCATGGACAGAGGAGCCTGGCAGGCTACAGTCCATGGGGTCACAAAGAGTGGGACACAACTGAGTGACTAACACTTTGACTTTTCGTACTTATTTGCCATTAATTTCTACCCCCTACTAGGCATATCACTAAACTCAGTAAATACTGAGACGTGGAAATACTGGATCATATAATTCTATTTTAATATTTGGAGGAAAGGTCATACCATTTTCCACAATGGCTGCACTATTTTACATTCCTATCAGCAAGGCACAAAGTTTCCAATTTCTCCACATCCTCACCAATACTTGTTATCTTCTGGTTTTGGCAGAAGGATAAGAATCACTCTAATGGGTGTGGAGTGAATATCCCATTGTGGTTTTGGTTGCATTTCCCTAATGATTAGTGATAATGAGCCTATTTTCATATGCTTATTGACCATTTGCATATCTTCTACAGAGAAACATCTATTTAAATCCTTTGTACGTTTTTAAACTGGGCTGTTGTTGAGTTGCAGGTGCTCTTTATTATATTTTGGATATTAGTCCTTGTCAGAGAAATGATGTACAGACGCTCCCTCCTGTTCTGTAGCGTGCCTTTTCACCACTGATAGTGTCGATGCACGAAAGGTTTAAATTCTGATGCAGGTTATCTGTCTTTTCCTGTCTGTGTTTTTGGTGTCATATCCAAGAAATCAATGCCAAACCCAACGGCGTGAGGCTGTTCCTCTACTCTTAGATTTTACTTCAAGCTCTTGGGTGTGGTGCTGGGGACCACCATCACAGTACATTTTACTCTCTTCCCAAGTTACAAGGTACTTAGAACAGTTGCAGGACTTAATTCTTTCTCAACGTACATGCTATTATTGTCATACGTTAATTATGTTAGACCCTATCAGTTCAGTTCAGTTCAGTTCAGTCGCTCAGTCGTGTCCGACTCTCTGAGACCCTATAAAATACCATTATTCTTGTTGTATATAGTATTAGTTGATCTATATATTTTATTCTTCAGTTGATCTATACAGTTTATTCTTCAATGTGTCTGCATCTCTGACCTTTCATCTGAAATAAGTTTCCTTCTTTCTAGAAAACACTCTTTAGTATTTTCTTTACTACAATGGGTCTTCTAAGTAACAAATTAGCTTTTAACTGAGTAAAAATAAATTTATTTCACATTTACTCTTGAAGGCTCTTTTTGTGAGTACAGAATCCTCAGTTCAGTTCAGTTCAGTTGCTCAGTCGTGTCTGACTCTGCGACCCCATGAATCACAGCACGCCAGGCCTCCTTGTCCATCACCAACTCCCGGAGTTTACCCAAACTCATGTCCATTGAGTCGGTGATGCCATCCAGCCATTTCATCCTCTGTCATCCCCTTCTCCTCCTGCCCCCAATCCCTCCCAGCATCAGAGTCTTTTCCAGTGAGTCAACTCGTCGCATGAGGTGGCCAAAGTATTGGAGTTTCAGCTTTAGCATCAGTCCTTCCAACGTACAGAATCCTAGGTTGACAGAATTATCTGACAGCTTCTGTTGAAAATGAGATGTCAGTTTAATTGCTGTACTTTTTTTCTCTAGTTGCTTATAGTGTTTCTGTTTTTCAGTTTTCCTGTGTGTATGTGTCTGGGTGTGCAGGTGCGTACCGCTTTTATTTCTCTTGCTTATTCTCTTATTCATAAAGCTTTGGGGCTCATTCATTGGTTTTGATGGACTTTCAGCAGGTTTGCATGGTGGTCACCAGGATCACATTCAGGCAGTCTTTCTGATGTACTGAGGTCTTTTCATTTTTCCTGCTTGGCATTTGAAAGTTTTACTGTATTTCTGATGTGTTCTATCATTTGATTTTTTCAGATACTGTATCTGCTGTCTCCTTCCTCTATTTTTGGTTAAAACCCCAGTTGCACAGGTGATTAGAGGCCTTCTTGCTGCGCCTCTGCTTCTTCTCTTTTGTGTTTTTCACCTTCACCTCTGTGCTTCATTCTGGAATTTTTCTGACCTTCCCAGTCGTCTAATGTGCTATAGAACTTATTAACTGAATTATTCATCTAAGTTATTCTGTTTTTCACTAATGGAATTTCCTTTAAAGTATTTCCAGTTCTACACTAAAATTCTTAACCCTGTTTTCTGTCTCCTTGAACATAATACATATGAAGTAATTAGCTTTTGCTGTGCAACAGGTAACTTTCACAGCTTAGTAGCTTACAACAGTGAGCATCTGTCTAGCCTCTGATTCTTCAGTTAGCAATGGGCTGGACTCCTCTGGGTGATTCGGCTCCCCTTGGTTGGGCTCACTCATGCATCTGTGGACAGCTGCCAGGTTGGTAGGTTCTGTGCTAGGTTCTGTCACGTGTTCAGGGGCAGCTGGATGTAGGATGGAATGCCTGGGCTAGCCTCCATGTACAGCTGGCCCTGCATATCTTTGAGTTCTGCACTTGCAGATTCAACCAATAACGGACTGAAAATATTTGAAAAAAAATTCCAGGAGGCTCCAAAAAGCAAAACTTGAAATCTACTGTGCTCTGGCAACTATTTATAGCATTTATATTGTATTAACAACTATTCATAGTTATTTACAATTGTATTACATATTAGAAATAATCTAGAGATGATCTAAAGTATACAGGAGGATGTGTGTAGGTTATATGCAAGTCCCTTGGAAAGCAAGGAGAGCAAACCAGTCAATCCTAAAGGAAATCAACCCTGAATACTCAATGGAAGGACTGATGCTGAAGCTGATGTGGCCACTGATGTGAACAGCCGACTCACTGGAAAAGACTGGGATGCTCAGAAAGATTAACAGCAGAAGGAGAAGAGGGCAACAGGGGATGAAATGGTTCGATGGCATTACTGATTCAATGGACATGAACTTGGGCAAACTCCAGGAGATGGTGAGGGACAGGGAGGCCTAGCATGCTGCGGTCCATGGGGTCACAAAGAGTTGGACATGACTTGATGACTGAATAATGCTATTTTATGTAAGAGATTTGGGTGACCTCTAATTTTGGTATCTGTGGGGGTTCCTGGAACCAATCTCCCATGGATGCTGAGGGGTGAGGAGTGACTATAGTCTCTTGTCCTCTAGTAGGCATCCTGGGTATCCTGGCTGCAGTAAATTTCCGAGAGAGCAGAGTGAGTGATCAAGGTCTCTTGAGGGCTAGGCTTGGAAACGGCACAAGCAAGTGGAAAGGTCAGTCTAGATTCCAGCAGTGGGAGAAGACTCCACTTCTTGGTCAGAGGAGCTTCCCAGTGACACTGCAGAGGGGGCGTGGCTATGGGGAGGGAGTAACTGTGGCTGTGTCTGCAAACCATCTGTCACATGCTGTTATCGTTCAGTCACTCAGTTGTGTCTGACTCTTTTCAACCCATAGACTGCAGCATGTCAGGCCTCCTTGTGTATGGGATTTCCCAGGCCAGAATACCAGAGTGGGTTGCCATTTCTTTCTCTAGGGATCTTCCTGACCCAGCCATCGAACATGTGCCTCCTGCATTGGCAGGCGAATTCTTTACCACTGAACCACCAGGGAAGCCCCAATTTTCTCTTACCCTGGCCCAATAATTCATAGCATCTTGATAGCTCTCTTGTGCCTTCAAGCAGGCACAGTCTTTATATTTATTCAGCTTTTCTAACTATTCACTGTGGAAAGTTGGCTTTACTCACCCAGACAGCTATAAATAGGAACAAGGCCTCATCCATTATTTTATAAACAGGGATTATATGTTTGTATGTGGTAATTTAAAGTACATACACAAATTCTTTGAAACACCTTTCCTCAGGAGTGTGAATTCACACAGTGACTTGCACCTGACAGAATGTAGTAGAGATGATGGAGTATGACTCCTGAGGGTGGGGTCACCAAAGACACTGCAGCATCCATCTTACTCTCTCTCTGATGGCTCCTGCTCTGAAGAAGCCAGATGCCATGCTGTGAGGACACGCAAGCATCCCTACAGCAAGGCCCATGTGGTGAGAAACAGAGGCCCCTGCCAACAGCCGTGGGAAGAAGCTGTCTCAGGAGCAGGTCCTCCACTCTCAGTCAAGCCTCCTGACAACTACAGCCCATGCCAGCACCTTGATGCAACATCACGAGTCACTAAGCTAAAAACACCCAGCTATGCCATTCCTGAATTCTGACCTGCAAACCAGGTGATGATAAAGGTTGCTTAAGTCAATTAATTTTGGGATAACTAGTTTTGCATTAACAGTGAACCAAATCAGTATGATTGTTTTAGCTTTTGTAATATTATCTTATTATTTTCAATATAATTTTTATTTGAAAAGGAAATGGAATCCACAGCTTAAAATGTTGACTATTTAAATATGAAAGATATGACTGACTTACCTCTTATTGCTTCTTTTATTCCTAACTGGAAGCAGAGTTTTCCAAAACAGAGGAAGTCATTTCCACAATAGTATTAATAGATAAGCCATTCAGAAAACCTTTACGATTTACTCTTACTTCCTGAAGAGCATCTATAATGTGATCTCTATGCCAAAGGAAAACACACATGAGCATTTGTCTTTTCCAAAGTAGTACATTCTAAATATGGCTAAATTATTGAAAGGAACTGTATTTTTATACAAACTTTTAAAGCTAGTTAAAATATAACTGCACTCATTACCTGCTAACTTCCGGATGTAGTTCAGCCAGTCTCTTTACGATCTTGGTAAAACTACGCAGGTTCAATGTATTTGGAGGTATGAATCGAATAGGTGTATCAGGTAATAATTTAGTAGACTCTATCTGTTTACAATTCTTCTTTATACCCTAAATAAACATTTTAAAGTTTTATTTAAATCAGTGATGATTACAGAGGCAATTCAGCCTATTCTAAATTAAAAAGTTACAAATAGTAAAATCAAAATTTCTAAAACATTTACTTCGAGATTATTTTTTTTCTACCAAGTAGACTTACTTGAGATTCATTCAGGGCCGCTTATTTTAAAAAATGCCAAACACATGGCAAGTATATGAGCTATGTTGAAATTAGCCTTTCTCAAAAGGGATTACTCACCTGATCCACAGGACTCAGAAAATAATGTTAACTGTTTTCTCAATTTTCCCTAAGATAGGACATAACCAGTCCTGGATGCACTGGAGAGAGCCTCATTCATTATGTACAATGGATCCCTTAGGCTTAGGGCATGAAGGCTTAATTCTTTTACTCAACCTGACAGAGAAAGGGTAGTCTACAGGGTAATTATATATGCATACTTATATCTTATAATCTGTGTCTTATTTACTAAGCATTTAATGAACAACCTATATGCCCAGAACACGCTGGGGAGGGGGGAAACTAGTGCTATAAACTAGAACCATCAGTTATATATCTTATAATTAAACTGAAGAGACAGAATTAAAATGATCAATTAATTACTATTAACCATCCAAAATATCACCTACTTCTGCTTCACTGACTATGCTAAAGCCTTTGACTGTGTAGATCACAACAAACTGTGTAATATCCTTAAAGAGATGGGAATACCAGACTACCTTACCTGTCTCCTGAGAAACCTGTATGCAGGACAAGAAGCAACAGTGAGAACCAGGAATGGAACAAGATTGGTTCAAACTTGGGAAAGGAGTACATCAAGGCTGTATATTGTCACCCTACTTACTTATGTGCAGAGTACATCATGCAAAATGTTGGGCTGGATGAATCACAAGCTGCAAACAGGACTGCATGGAGAAATATCAACACCACCCTAATGGCAGAAAGTGAAGAGGAACTAGAGGGCCTCTTGATGAGGGTGGAAGAAGAGAGTGAAAAAGCTGGATTACAACTCCACATTCAAAAAACTAAGATCATGGCATCTTGTTCCTATTACATCATGGCAAACAGATGGGGAAAATGTGGAAACAGTGTCAGATTTCATTTTGTTGGGTCCAAAATCAATGTGGATGGTGACTGCAGCCACGAAATTAGAAGATGTTTACTCCTTGGAAGAATAGCTTTGTCAATCCTAGACAATGTTTCAAAAAGCAGAGACATCATTTTGCCGACAAAGGTCCATATGGTCAATGGCAAGCCACTCCAGTACTCTTGCCTAGAAAATCCCATGGATGGAGGAGCCTGGTAGGCTGCAGTCCATGGGGTCGCTAAGGGTCAGACACAACTGAGCAACTTTACTTTCACTTTTCACTTTCACACATTGGAGAAGGAAATGGCAACCCACTCCAGTGTTCTTGCCTGGAGAATCCCAGGGATGGGGGAGCCTGGTGGGCTTCCATCTATGGGGTCACACAGAGTCAGACACGACTGAAGTGACTTAGCAGTAGCAGCATGGTTTTTCCAGTAGTCATGTATGGATGTGAGAGTTGGATCATAAAGAAGGCTGAGCACTGAAGAACTCAAACTGTGGTGCTAGAAAAGACTCTTGAGAGTCCCTTGGACTGCAAGGAGATCCAACCAGTCCATCCTAAAGGAAATTAACCCTGAATATCCATTGGAAAGACTGATGCTGAAGCTCCAATACTTTGGCCACTTGATGCGTAGAGCCAATTCACTGGAAAAGACCCTGATGCTGGGAAAAATTGAGAGCATGAAAAGGGGGCAACAGAGGATGGGATGCTTGGATGGCATCACTGACTCAATGGACATGAGTTTGATGAAACTCAGGGAGATAGTGAAGGATAGGGAAGCTTGGCGTGCTGCAGTTCATGGGTTGCAGAGTCAGACACGCCTCAGTGACTGAGCAATAACAACAATGCAAGCAGGCTATAAACTGTATGAAACCACTGTAAATCCCATAGAAGTTCAACAAGGAAAGAGCTGACACTTTCATATTTAGAAGAAAATTCATGGTAAGATACATAAAATATTAGATCTCCCAAATCAGAATGTTATGTATTTTAAATATTTGCCTATTGCCTTATCTCTTTCATTAGATTTAAGCTCTTTGAGTGAGTGAAGTTGACAGTCCTGTCCGACTCTCTGTGACCCCATGGACTGTAGCCTACCAGGCTCCTCTGGTCCATGGGATTTTCCAGGCAAGAATACTGGAGCAGGTTGCCACTTCCTTCTCCAGGGGATCTTCCCGACCCAGTGATCGAACCTGAGTCTCTTGCATTGCAGGCAGAAACTTTACTGTCTGAGGCACCAGGGAATCACCTTAAACTCTTTAACAGCACAGATTTTTGTCTGTTTTGTTCATTGCTACTTTCCCACTGCCTACAATAGTGTACACAGTTGGTATACTATTTGATAAATAAATAATTCTGATATAATAGTTTATGTAGCAGTTGAAACCACAGAGAAGATGGGTTTTCCAAGAAAGCCAAGTTGCTAGTAAATAACAGTGTGTGCTGTTGTTGTGTGTTATTCAATGTCATGTCCGACTCTTTGCGAACCCATGGACTATAGCCTCTGTCCATGGGATTCTCCAGGCAAGAATACTGGAGTGGGTTGCCATTTCCTTATTGACTGAGAACACACTCCATGACAGCTATTGTTTTGAGGAATGTTTTGTATTAAACTCATTTAAAGCTCACAACATTTGTGAGGCAGGAACACTTATCCCCATTTTAAAATAAGGATGCTCAGACACGGAGGGCGGTTACTTGCCCAGCCCATGATGAGTATGTAGTAAAGCCAGGTTATGAATCTGTTCTTCTCAATCATCACTCTCTACCTCTTGTTATAGACAATAAATATTTTATAAATGAATGAATATAATGAAAAAATGTTAAGAATCTGAGAAAAAAGGTGACAGGAAGCTGCTAGAAAAGTAAGAGTACAATTTAACAAAGATGCAACAAGAGCTGCCCTGTCCATAGACTCGAGAACAGCAGACTCCTGGCCTAGCCCACGGTGCCTTGTTTACAACACATGACCTTCCCTCTACCAGCTCCATGGCCTGCTGCCTCTGCTGACAGGACCAAGAGTGCTGTTATTACCTGAACCCATGAACACCAAAATCAGGCTGGATCAGATTCCCTGTCTAAAGAATGTGGAATTGGAATACAGAGCAAATGAGTTAGTCAAATGATGACAGGAGCCTGAACTGAAAAATACTGTAGTCAGAATTAAGCAAAATAAAGCCTCCTGGAGGGTGAGAGAAGTCATGAGCAGACAGAGAAAGCCAATGTGCAGAGAGAAGCAGAAGAAAGGCACTTAAAGAGATGTAGGGGCAAGAGACAAGGTGAGGGGCAGGGAGGAGCCACAGCTCCCAAAGCTCCAGGTCAAGTACCCCTGTATCCCAAGTGTACTTTGTTTCCTTCCTTCCTATTATGGATTCAAATTACACACCAAAAAACCCATCCTAAACACCAACTGTCACTGAGATGAAAGGAAAAGAGTTCAAAGAAAGGAATGACCAGCATCAAATGGGCGAAATGGTCAAAATGAAGGGAGAAAGACCAGTGATAATGTCACTAGTGACTACAGAAAGAGCACTGTAAATAGAACTTGAAGAGACTGAAGTCACATTATTAGGATGAAGAAAAGGAGCAGTCAAAGAAACCTAGACGCCGGCTGTAACCACCTGTTTGGGAGGCTTGACAGGAGACACACAGGTAAGGACGGTCACGTCAAAAGAGCGAAAAGTCACGTGGAAATGCTGGCAGGGTTAGGAAGAGCTGTGCATAACTCTAAGTGGAGTAGAAATAGAGTCACTAATGCTACACAAAACAATGGGATAACTCCAGGAATTAGTGGAAAGAATGGGATATGGACACAGGGAGAAGAGATCTCTTTATCTTATTTTCAAGGGAAAAAAACCAAATTCATTTATTCAACAAATATGTTTTCCTTTCATCCATTTATTAAAAAGGGATTTTCTCTCATCTGCAGAGTCCAACTAACTCCAATAAAAATCCAAGTAGGATTTTTTAACAGACAGTGACAAGCAGAATTATGAGATTTATAGGCAAAGACAGTGGAATAGCCCAAACAATTCTGGAAAAGAATAAAGTTGGAGGACTAATTCTACTTGATTTCAAGACTCACTGAAAGCTATAATAATCCAGATATGTAGTACTGGTGGAAATTTTAAGAAAGAGATAGAAGAGAACACTCTCAAAATAGATCCACACAAATATGGTCAACTGATTTTTGATGAAGGCACAAAGATAATTCAGTGGAGGTCGGCTAGTCTTTTCAACAATCATGCTATAACAATTCCACACACAAAACAAAACGCAAACCAAAAGCCTCCTCAATTTATATATCACATATCATATAAAAATGAACTCAAAATCTTTGTGACCATGGGTTATGCAGAGGTTTATGTAGAAATGTAGAAACAACACTAAAAACACACTTTAAAAAAACTGATAACTGCAATTTGTCAACATTTAAAACTCCTGCTCTGAGAATACACTATTAAGAGAATGCAAAGTACAGGCTGGGAAAAGTATTTGGAAATTTCATATGTATCTGATAAATGATTTATCTTCAGAATATGAAAACCTCTTAGAACTCAGTAATAAAATGCATTAAGCTAGGTGAAAGAAGCCAGACTAATAAGGCTATATAATATTCTATCCATAGGATATTCTATAAAAGGTAAAATTATATTAAAAGGAACAGGAAACAGAGCAGAGCACAAGAGAATGTTTTGAAATGATGGAACTGATCTATACCTTGATTGTGGCGGTGGCTACATGCCTGTATACGTATGTCTAAACTCAAGACAGCAAAAAGAGTGAATTTTACTGCATGTAAATTAAAAAATCTATGGCATGCCTATAGGATGCCAGGTATTTTGTTGAGCAGTACAGAGACATGAGTAAGTCAACTTCATCACCCTCCATGTGCCGTTTAAAACCTCAGTGCGGTGTAGAGAGCCGCACACATGATAAAATGACTCTATGTTATGGCTTCAGTGATCATGACAGAAGGTCAGCTGTGGAAAAAAGACGACGACGGAAGTGTAAGCGCCACTTACAGAGTGACGCTGCCCACGACAGAGAGATGAAAAGACTGCACAGAACTGGCAGAGCCTAGTTAAGCAGAAATGAGTTTCTTTGCAGCAAGGTCTGCAAAGATCTGTTTCCTCCAGGAGCAACTGGAGTTGTATAGAAGCAGCCTAGTCTGGAGTCCATGTTAGAAACTATTCAGATTAATGTCCTTATTCCCATTTCATGATGCTGTCCTAGAGTTATTTGTCCTACAGAGCTACTTATTGAAATATTGCATAAGAGAAGACCACTTAAGGGCTTGATCAAGAAAACTAACCTTTTGGTCAAAAGGGAAGAACTCACTGTCTTGCTCAGATCCCAGCTGTCTCGGCCGAGTTCTGGGCAGTCTAGAAATAGAGGAGGGTGAGCTGATTTCTTTGCTGGTGCTTTTTTCCAAATTACTGAAACTAACTTTATTTCCATTTTTGGTGGAAAGTGGTGATGTATATTCTCCAGGAGTTTTGACAAGCCGCACATTTACTGATTTCCCTTTTATTTCTACACCATTCATTTCTTTCACAGCCATCTTTGCATCACGGTTTTTTTTAAAAGCAAGAGATGCATATCTAAAACATAAAAACAGAAAACCAAAAGGTTCTTGTTAATGACTTTAAATGACCTTAAATATCATTGTGTAACTATTGTCTAGCATGTATCTTTCACAAGAATAACTGCTCTTAAAAACAAAAAAGTCACTACACTTACCTTGGGATCCGGAAAAATACTTAAGACAACTAAATAAAAAACAAGTTACAGATGGGAAATAAAAGACAGCATTTCTTCTGAATTATCTATTAATTTTACATAAAAATTTAATGTAAAACATTTGCAAAGCTAATACATGACAGAGTTATTACACAGGTTAGTGTTCTCAGGACAATTAGTTATCCACATTAAAAAATTAAAATTAATCCCTATATACATAAATGCATCTGAAAGATACACTGAATACATTGAAGGCTTAACTGTGAAAGGAAAAATTTAAAAACATTTAGCAGAAAATAGAAGAGAATGTCCTATG
Organism: Moschus berezovskii; assembly: GCF_049115385.1. Lineage (NCBI taxonomy): Eukaryota > Metazoa > Chordata > Mammalia > Artiodactyla > Moschidae > Moschus > Moschus berezovskii. The sequence goes on from NC_142463.1 coordinate 3,187,545, forward strand.
GTCTTGTACTGAAAAAATACGTAGTCCAAAAAGAGTTGGAAAATCTAACCAGAATTTTAACTTTATAAGTGAGAAGGCTGGGCAAGAGCCCTCCTTCTGAAAGCACCAGCTCTAGACAGTGTAAATGGAAGAGTATACATTAACTCTGAAGGGCAGATGTCTTCAAAAGATGGGACCAGATAAATCTTTGTAACTTTAATTATATTTCCTAAATTTTCACACAGAATGTAAAATACTTCAAGGAATAAAAATACATAGTTTCTCTTTTTCAAAGGATTCAATAAGACTATAAAAGAATCTTTTACATCAACTATAACAGTAATAATACTCCTAGGAGCACAACACTACTTTCAATACACTGAAATATATTAACATATTAATGGGTCAAAAAAAGCATCTGATCTTAAGTCTATACATTTAAGACAAAACGAAACACTTAATAAATTTCAACCCAACTACAAATGGGATCCTTTTAAAATGTATCTTAATTTTTCATATCTGAAATAAAAAGCTATACGTTTTTGTGATAAAACAGTAAAGGCATTTCCATTAAGCTATCACCATTCTTATCTGATACTTTTGAATGCTCTGATGATGTCACAAAAAAGGAAGTAGCAACATATGTATTAGAAATGACTATCTGGAAGGAACAAGATGGCGGAGGAATAGGACGGCGAGACCACTCTCTCCCCCACAAATTCATCAAAAGAACATTTGAACGCGGAGTAAAGTCCACAAAACAACTTCTGAATGCTGGCAGAGGATGTCAGGCACCCAGAAAAGCAGCCCATTGTCTTCGAAAGGAGATTTTTTTAAAACCCACAGATTACCCGCCAAACGGTAACTCCCAGCGGAGAAGCAGCACAGACGCCTGCAGACGCCATTAGCAAGCGGGGGCTGGGCAGGGAGGAGCCGGCTGAACTGCTTAAAGAGAGGACTGGGCTTGAATGCCGCGAGAACAATTTGAGAGAACTGGGGAGAGCAAAGCAGACTGTGGGATAGCTTCCCCACGAAAAGGCGGAAAGCTCTCACCTAAGACTCGGCCAGCCCTGCTCACAGAATAAAGGACTGAGCAGAGTGAGCCGGCTGCGGTCGGCCCATCCCCCATCGAGACAGGCAGGGAGCGCAGCCAGAGCCAGAGCGGGCAACCGCGGCCCCAGAAAGGCATCTGATACAAACTGCACACAGGCTTGTTGCTAATCAGGACTTCTTGGGCTCGGGCCAGGCGATATTCGCCTGAGAAGGTGCGCCGGTTGTACACCCAGAAAACTGAGTGGCGGGGACTGGGGAGGCGATAAGTCGCAGAGACCGCGCTGGCCAAACACCTGGTCCCCTGAGCCGCTCAGACCGGGGAAGGCACAAAACGCAGGCCCAACCAAGTCTGCGCCTTTGTGGAGTACCTGAGAACCTGAACTTGACCCGCTCAGACCTGGGAAGTGCATACAACCCGGCGCCAGCCTCGGACAGTTCCCGGCAGAGCAACCTAGAGCCTGTGCAGTATAGACTGGGACAGCATACGTGCTGTGGGGCAAACCCAGTGTGGCCGAGACGCTGTGAGCACTCCCCACAGACGCCAGAGATATTCGACTGCAGCGTTCCTCCCTTCCCAGAACAGGACTGAAAAACTGAGCCTTAAAAAGTGTCCAACCACCCCCTAGTATCAGGGCGGAAATTAGACACTGAAGAGACCAGCAAACAGAAGCTAAAACAGAGGGAACGACCTTGGAAATGACAGATAGAGACATCTAGAGGCTACTCCAAGAATAAGACCAAAAACCAGAGGCAAGAGACTTAAGGCCGAATCCTGAGAACACCAGAGAACTCCTGACTCCAGGGAACATTAATCGATAGGAGCTCATCAAACGTCTCCATACCTACACTAAAACCAAGCACCACCCAAGGGTCAACAAGTTCCAGAGCAAGACATACCACGCAAATTCTCCAGTAACACAGGAAACTAGCCCTGAGCTTCAATATACAGGCTGCCCAAAGCCACTCCAAACCCACTGACATCTCATAACTCATTACTGGACACTTCATTGCACTCCAGAGAGAACAAATCCAGCTCCACCCACCAGAACACCGACACAAGCTTCCATAACCAGGGAACCTTGACAAGTCACCTGTCCAACCCCACACACAGAGAGGAAACTACATAATAAAGAGAACTCCACAAACGGCCAGAAGAGGGAAAGGCCACCCCAAGCAAAGCATTATAAACAAGATGAAGAGGCAGAGAAATACCCAGCAAGTAAAGGAACAAGATAAATGCCCACCAACACAAACAAAGGAGGAAGATATAGGGAATCTACCTGATAAAGAATTTCGAATTTTGGTGGTGAAAATGATTCAAAATCTTGAAAGCAAAATGGAGATACAGATAAATAACCTGGAGAAAAGGATTGAGAAGATGGAAGAAAGGTTTAATAAGGACTTAGAGGAAATAAAAAAGAGTCAATATTCAATGAATAATGCAATAGATGAGATCAGAAACACTCTGGAGGGAACAAACAGTAGAATAACAGAGGCAGAAGACAGGATAAGCGAGCTAGAAGATAGAATTGTAGAAATAAATGAAACAGAGAGGAAAAAAGAAAAACAAATTAAAAGAAATGAGAACAATATTAGAGACCTCTGGGACAATGTTAAACGCTCCAACATTCGAATCATAGGAATCCCAGAAGAAGAAGACAAAAAGAAAGACCATGAAAGAATACTTGAGGAGATAATAGTTGAAAACTTCCCTAAAATAGGGAAAGAAATAATCACCCAAGTCCAAGAAACCCAGAGAGTCCCCAACAGGATAAACCCAAGGCGAAATACTCCAAGACACATATTAATCAAATTAACAAAGATCAAACACAAAGAACAAATATTAAAAGCAGCAAGGGAAAAACAGCAAATAACACACAAGGGGATTCCCATAAGGATAACAGCCGATCTTTCAACAGGAACTCTTCAGGCCAGGAGGGAATGGCAAGACATACTTAAAGTGATGAAAGAAAATAACCTACAGCCCAGACTACTGTACCCAGCAAGGATCTCATTCAAATATGAAGGAGAAATCAAAAGCTTTACAGACAAGCAAAAGCTGAGAGAATTCATCATTACCAAACCAGCTCTCCAACAAATGCTAAAGGATCTTTTCTAGACAGGAAACACAGAAAGGGTGTATAAACTCGAACCCAAGGCAATAAAGAAAATGGCTACGGGATCGTACTTATCAATAATTACCTTAAACGTAAATGGGTTGAATGCCCCAACCAAAAGACAAAGGCTAGCTGAATGGATACAAAAACAAGACCCCCATATATGTTGTCTGCAAGAGACCCACCTCAAAACGAGGGACACATACAGACTGAAAGTGAAAGGCTGGAAAAAGATATTCCATGCAAATAGAGACCAAAAGAAAGCAGGAGTAGCAACACTCATATCAGATAAAATAGACTTTAAAACAAAGGCTGTGAAAAGAGACAAAGAAGGAAACTACATAATGATGAAAGGATCAATCCAAGATGAAGATATAACAATTATAAATATTTATGCACCCAACATAGGGGCACCGCAATATGTAAGACAATTACTAACAAGTATGAAAGGGGAAATTAACAACAATGCAATAATAGTGGGAGATTTTAATACCCCACTTACATCTATGGATAGATCAACTAAACAGAAAATTAACAAGGAAACACAAACTTTAAATGATACTATAGACCAGTTTGACCTAATAGATATCTATAGGACATTTCACCCCAAAACAATGAATTTCACCTTTTTCTCAAGCGCACACAGAACCTTTTCCAGGATAGATCACATCCTGGGCCATAAATCTAGCCTTGATAGACTCAAAAAAGTTGAAATCATTCCATGCATCTTTTTTGACCACAACGCAGTAAGATTAGATCTCAATTACGGGAGAAAAACTATTAAAAATGCCAACATATGGAGACTGAACAACATGCTACTGAATAATGAACAAATCATAGAAGAAATCAAAAGAGAAATCAAAATATGCATAGAAATGAATGAAAATGAAAACACAACAACCCAAAACCTCTGGGACACTGTAAAAGCAGTGCTAAGGGGGAAGTTCATAGCAATACAGGCACACCTCAAGAAACAAGAAAAAAGTCAACTAAATAACCTAACTCTACATCTAAAGCAACTAGAAAAGGAAGAAATTAAGAACCCCAGAGTCAGTAGAAGGAAAGAAATCGTAAAAATTAGGGCAGAGATAAATGCAAAAGAAACAAAAGAGACCATAGCAAAAATCAACAAAGCCAAAAGCTGGTTCTTTGAGAAGGTAAATAAAATTGACAAACCACTAGCCAGACTTAGCAAGAAACAAAGGGAGAAGAACCAAATCAATAAAATTAGAAATGAAAATGGAGAGATCACAACTGACAACACAGAAATACAAAGGATTATTAGAGAATACTATCAGCAATTATATGGCAATAAAATGAATAACCTGGAAGAAATGGACAAATTCCTAGAAAAGTACAACTTTCCAAAACTGAACCAGGAAGAAATAGAAAATCTGAACAGACCCATCACAAGCACAGAACTAGAGGCTGTAATCAAGAATCTTCCAGCAAACAAAAGCCCAGGTCCAGACAGCTTCACAGCCGAATTCTACCAAAAATTTAGAGAAGAGCTAACACCTATTCTACTCAAACTCTTCCAGAAAATTGCTGAGGAAGGGAAACTTCCAAACTCATTCTATGAGGCCACCATCACCCTAATCCCAAAACCTGGTAAAGACCCCACAAAAAAAGAAAACTACAGGCCAATATCACTGATGAACATAGATGCAAAAATCCTTAACAAAATTCTAGCAATCAGAATCCAACAACATATTAAGAAGATCATACATCATGACCAAGTGGGCTTTATCCCAGGAATGCAAGGATTCTTCAATATCCGCAAATCAATCAATGTAATACACCACATTAACAAACTGAAAAATAAAGATCATATGATTATCTCAATAGATGCAGAGAAAGCCTTCGACAAAATTCAACATCCATTTATGATAAAAACCCTCCAGAAAGTGGGAATAGAAGGGACGTACCTCAACATAATAAAAGCTATATATGACAAACCCACAGCAAACATTATCCTCAATGTTGAAAAACTGAAAGCATTTCCCCTAAAGTCAGGAACAAGACAAGGGTGCCCACTCTCACCACTACTATTCAACATAGTTCTGGAAGTTTTGGCCACAGCAATCAGAGCAGAAAAAGACATAAAAGGAATACAAATTGGAAAAGAAGAAGTAAAACTTTCACTGTTCGCTGATGACATGATCCTCTACACAGAAAAAACCCTAGAGACTCTACCAGAAAACTACTAGAGCTAATCAATGATTACAGTAACGCTGCAGGATATAAAATCAACACACAGAAATCTCTTGCATTCCTATTCACTAATAATGAGAAAATAGAAAGAGAAATTAAGGAAACTATTTCATTCACTGTTGCAACGAAAAGAATTAAATACTTAGGAATATATCTACCTAAGGAAACAAAAGACTTGTACATAGAAAACTATAAAACACTACTGAAAGCAATCAAAGAGGACACTAATAGATGGAGAAATATACCATGTTCATGGATTGGAAGAATAAATATTGTAAAAATGAGTATACTACCCACAGTAATTTATACATTCAATGCAATCCCTATCAAGCTACCAACGATATTTTTCACAGAACTAGAACAAATAATCTCACAATTTATATGGAAATACAAAAAGCCTCGCATAGCCAAAGCAATCTTGAGGAAGAAAAATGGAACTGGGGGAATTAACCTGCCGGACTTCAGGCTCTACTACAAAGCCACAATCATCAAGACAGTATGGTACTGGCACAAAGACAGAAATATAGATCAATGGAACAAAATAGAAAGCCCAGAGATAAATCCACGCACCTATGGACACCTCATCTTTGACAAAGGAGGCAAGAATATAAAATGGAGAAAAGACAGTCTCTTTAACAAGTGGTGCTGGGAAAACTGGTCAGCCACCTGTAAAAGAATGAAACTAGAACACTTCCTAACACCATACACAAAAATAAATTCAAAATGGATTAGAGAGCTAAATGTAAGACCAGAAACTATAAAACTCCTAGAGGAGAACGTAGGCAAAACACTCTCTGACATAAATCACAGCAGGATCCTCCATGACCCACCTCCCAGAATAATGGAAATAAAAGCAAAAATATGGGACCTAATTAAAATCAAAAGCTTCTGCACAGCAAAGGAAACTATAAGTAAGGTGAAAAGACAGCCTTCAGAATGGGAGAAAATAATAGCAAATGAAGCAACGGATAAAGGATTAATCTCCAAAATATACAAGCAGCTCCTACAGCTCAATTCCAGAAAAATAAATGACCCAATCAAAAAATGGGCCAAAGAACTAAACAGACATTTCTCCAAAGAAGACATAAAGATGGCTAACAAACACATGAAAAAATGCTCAACATCCCTCATAATCAGAGAGATGGAAATCAAAACCACAATGAGATACCATTTCACACCAGTCAGAATGGCTGCTATCCAAAAGTCTACATGCAATAAATGCTGGAGAGGATGTGGAGAGAAAGGAACCCTCTTACACTGTTGGTGGGAATGCAAACTAGTACAGCCACTATGGAGAACAGTGTGGAGATTCCTCAAAAAACTGGAAATAGAACTGCCATATGATCCAGCAATCGCACTCCTGGGCATACACACCGAGGAAACCAGAATTGAAAGAGACACATGTACTCCAATGTTCATTGCAGCACTGTTTATAATAGCCAGGACATGGAAGCAACCTAGATGTCCATCTGCAGACGAATGGATAAGAAAGCTTTGGTACATATACACAATGGAGTATTATTCAGCCATTAAAAAGAATACATTTGAATCAGTTCTAATGAGGTGGATGAAACTGGAGCCTATTATACAGAGTGAAGTAAGCCAGAAAGAAAAACACCAATACAGTATACTAACGCATATATATGGAATTTAGAAAGATGCAAATGATAACCCTGTATACGAGACAGCAAAAGAGACACAGATGTATAGAACAGTCTTTGGGACTCTGTGGGAGAGGGTGAGGGTGGGATGATTTGGGAGAATGGCATTGAAACACGTATGTTGTCATATGTGAAACGAATCATAGTTCAGGGTCAATGCATGTTATAGGATGCTCGGGGCTGGCATGCGGGGATGACCCAGAGGGAGGATAAAGGGAGGAGGGAGGTGCGAGGGGGGTTCAGGAGGGGGAACTTATGTAAACCTGGGGCGAATTCATGTCAATGTATGGCAAAACCAACCAATATAATATTGTAAAATAATTTGCCTCCAATAAAAAATAAATTAATTACCAAAAAAAAGAAATGACTATCTGTAGATAATATAGCCATCTACCTAAAAAATAATCAACTGAAAAGTAATTAAAATAAAAAATAAGAAAATTGAATATAATGTTCTGAGTGCCCATTACACACCATCTTTATTTCTAAAGGCTTACTTATTCACCTCATAACCGTTTCACAGCAATGCTGTGTAGGTACCATCATTATCCTCACTTTATTGGTGAAGAGTCTGAGACACAGAAAGGTTAAGTAACTCGACCAAACTTATTCATCAAGCTGCTGATGGAGCTGGGAAGTGAATCTAAGCCATCTAACTGTAGAGATTGTTCTCTTAACTAATGTACTCTACTGCCCCCCCATGAAATGGTGTGAAACAAGGTAACTACAGAAAACTCAGAAATTCTCCTATATCTCATTAGTAACATGTTTAAAAAGTACAATGAAAGACTTGACTAAGAACAGCACCAATTCATGACTGCAGCTATCTGTCAATGTGTACTCCTCTTCTGGGCTATGAAAGCGTTAGCATTAATCGCTTGGTTGGTTGTGTCTGACTCTTTGCTACCCCATGAACTGGAGCCCACCAGGCTCCTCTGTCCATGGAATTCTCCAGGCAAGAATACTGGAGTGTGTTGCCATTTCCTCCTCTGGGCTGCAAAACTCCTGGCTTAATCACCAAAGTGGTTGACATTTAGTACAGAGCAGGCCCCTAATTAGACCTACACACAGCAGACAAGCAGTAAAGGTACATTTATTGAATTTGGGAAACATACCTGTAATTAGGAGAAGAATCATAAATTGAAACATCAGAAATTTCGTATTTCTGGAAATAAGACCTTAAATCAGCCTAAAAGAAGATAAATAAGTTTGTGAAAGACAGAACAATCAAAATATGAACACTGATAGATCTGAAAGTGAAGCTCAAAAAATAAATCCTGGCATACCTCAGACACTGAAGGGCAGAGACCACCAACATGTATCAAGTAACCTTTATCTCTTCGTAAGGGTTCCACATTCTTTATTTCTGCTTGTAGATAAACATGATATACAGCAGAAGATAATCATTATTGTATCAATATTTTAAAGAGAGAATGTAAAAATTGTTAAAGATTTCATTTTTTCTTATCACAAAGATTATTATAAAGCTATTAGCAAACATCAGTACTAGGTTAAAGAGTAAGAGCCTGAAGTATAGTTTTAAAATTTCTGGGATTTAATCATATCGTATTAAAAATAAAGAGGTTGGATTGGTTGATATTTAGTCCCTTATGGCTCAAAAATGGATCAATACCATCTAATTAATTATGTCAACCACTAAAAACAGTATCCTGCATTTATCTCTGGCTCAGAGAGTGCCATCTAGGACACTGGATGCTCCCAGAATGCTCTGTGGATGCTGGTGAGGGCTCTCTACATACATTCCTGTGCTAGGAAAACATCACACCAAGGAAACCTTTCAATCAGACAAAACTATCAACAGCAGGTATACAGCCTGTGGTAATGGTAACTGCATATATGAAAAAGAGGGTGGACACATGACTCAGCATTATTTAAAAAACCATAAATATCACAATTATAGATTTTTTTTCTCATTTGATGAAAAAATTCAAAATTCTTAAGATGATATTTTCATGATCTCTATTTTGAAGCAAACCTGGTCTGAAATCAAAAAGAATTTAGTGAACTGAGATTCTTTCAAGTTATCACCAAAATCTAAACCTGGTGCATAGAGGGTGAACAATAAATATCTGAGGAATAAATTCTTCGAGTAGTTTTATTTATGTTTTATAACTTTTTACGAAATAGGGTAAGTTTTATTTTTTTCATTAAATAATAGTAATAGTAGCATAACACTTCTTGAGTGCTTTCCATGTTCATGCAATATGCTAACACTTTATAGGCACCATCTCTTGTAATGCTCACAGCTACCCTGTTAAGTTGCAAGCATTACCATGTCCACTTTCCAGATAAGGATACTGAGGTCTTGGAGTTTACGCCACCAATCCAATAAGCGGTGGTGCTGAAATTTAGGCAGAATCCTTCATCTCTAGGCAATTAATACCTAACCTTCTTCATTAAGTTACTTTATTTGTTATAATCTCTTTGGTTTATAATGTACAGAGAGAACATGTATAATGTTTACAATGTATAGAGAGAATGAATTACTTATCTTTATAATTTTACATTGGGGTGTGGAGGGAGCAAGGAGCTAAGATATTAGTAGAAAAGGCAGTAAATAAGAATCAGGATACATACATTGTACCCATCACCTCACCTTCACAAGTTTAGCATATCTACTAAATACCCCATAGGTAGAATGCTGTTCCTGGCATTGGGCATAGGTAGTGAACAAAACCTCACTGAGTTGACATTTTGAGTGTGGGAAGGCAGTTAAAATATCACATATGCAAACTACACAGCATTTGAGAAGTGATACAGAGAAAAATAATGCAAAGAAAGAAAAAAGTAGTTACAATAAAACCAGACAATATGATGCTATTTATCTTAAACTGCTGCTGCTAAGTCACTTCAGTCGTGTCCGACTCTGTGCGACCCCATAGACGGCAGCCCACCAGGCTCCCCCGTCCCTGGGATTCTCCAGGCAAGAACACTGGAGTGGGTTGCCATTTCCTTCTCCAATGTGTGAAAGTGAAAAGTGAAAGTGAAGTCGCTCAGTCATGTCTGACTCGTAGCGACCCCATGGACTGCAGCCTACCAGGCTCCTCCGTCCACGGGATTTTCTAGGCAAGAGTACTGAAGTGGCTTGCCATTGCCTTCTCCGATATTTTAAACTATATGCATATTAAACATAAGTACAAAGAAACACATTGAAAAATGGTAATGAATATTAGTAGTTATTACAGGTTAGAGACACTTCAGATAATTTTAACTTTTATATTTTGCTTAAAAATCTTAAACATTATTTATCAAGCAGGGAAAATATAAAAGTATCCTATTATGCTGAATAAAACAAAAATCCATAGAAATATATAAGAAATAGGAGAAAATAGCATATCATTAGAAATGACAGAGGGGCAGTAATCTCAGATACTAGAGGAAATTCCAACCTTCATAAGCAATTAAATGCCATCTAAAGATGAAAACATTCTTGAAGAAGATTAAGTTATTAACATGTGGGAAAGAAAATGGGAATAAAATGTTAAAACAGTGCAGCCCACCCCCTCCCCCACCCAAATAATACAGAAGAAGGTAGGCACTATTTTATGAACGAGCTAGGTTAGGGTTCTTAGTAAACTTTTAAGAACCAACCAAGTGTAAACTTCGGGTCCGCTTTGTCTTGTTCTATCTGATTTTCTTGTATTCCTGAGAAGTCTGCTGCAGTCAGATTCTCTTTAGCATCAAACCAGTCTTCACTTACTTCTCGGTAATTTTTGCAGTCTGAGAAATTGAACAGAATTAGCAATGAGTTATGTATAACGTTTAACATTGAGATGCTACCTGTGTGATCTGCCTCCCAGTTTTAATTAACACAGATTCCTAGCTTATTGCTGCCAAGTCACTTCAGTCGTGTCCGACTCTGTGCGACCCCATAGACGGAAGCCCACCAGGCTCCTCCGTCCCTGGGATTCTCCAGGCAAGAACACTGGAGTGGGTTGCCATTTCCTTCTCCAATGTGTGAAAGTGAAAAGTGAAAGTGAAGTCGCTCAGTCGTGTCCGACCCTTAGCGACCCCACGGACTGCAGCCTACCAGGCTCCTCCATCCATGGGATTTTCTAGGCAAGAGTACTGGAGTGGCTTGCCATTGCCTTCTCCGTCCTAGCTTATTAGAAGTCTTATTTTCCTGATTAAAAAATTATTTATTTATGTTTGGCTGTACTGGGTCTGGTGCTGCACGCGGGCTTTCCCAGCTGCAGTGGGCAGGGCTCCTCTTCACTGCGGTGAGCGAGCTCCTCGTTGTGGCGCTTCTCCTGCTGTGGTGCCTGGGCTCTAGAGCTTGGGTTTTGGTAGTTGAGGTACACAGGTTCAGCTACTCTGCGGCATGTGGGATCCTCCCAGACCAGGGAGCAAACCTCTGTCCCTTGCAGTGGCAGGCGGATTTTTAACCACCGGACACCCAGAAAATTCCCATATTTTTCTGACTTTTAATTAGCATTTACTGAAGAAGAAACATCTTTATAGATAGAATAATAGTAAACATCTGTAAAAAGGGGTTAAGTGGTGCGACAGGTCTTTATTTCATTAAAAATTGAATTAATGATCTTCCTGGAATGATCATAATCTTATCACAGAGAAAAAGAAAAAAGAAAAACCACACAGTTTAAAAGAGATATAAACTGTACAGAAGAAAGAATTTTTTGAATTGGAAAACATGAATCAGAAGAAAAAATCTGTATTATTATTTAGCATTATCAGATATATTAAGTAACCTTAAAGGTATCAAGTAGATGTAATAAGAACATGCTTAACATTCATAATCAGAATTGTGTCATTCAGTTAATTAAAAAGTTTAACTTGATAGATGGGCAGAAGGGATATTTTAAATTTTGTTATTTACTTTCTGGCAGTAACACAAGACAAACATTTTTATACTAACCTTTATCATCAAGTTTTAGTTGACTCAAGTCTACATCTATATCACCATTTTTTAAACCACCCTTTTCAGGTGATTTATCTTGTTTAGGATGCCCATTGTCAAGTAACAGAGATGTCTAAGGATTAATAACAAGAACAAAAATAATAAATAAGGAGTAACAGTTATTATGCACTCTTACTATGTGACAGGTATGCTTTACTGGCATTATTTATCCCTCACAATAACAAAGGATATGAGACAAAATCATTACCAACCCAGTTTACAGATGAGCAAACTGAACCTAAGGAATCTGTTTATTAGTTTTATGTCTTCACACATGGGAATTATGATTTGAAACTAGCTATACAGTGACTGTATGCAAGGTGGTAGTGGTTTAGTCACTAAGTTGTGCTCGACTCTTGTGTCCATGGGATTTTCCAGGCAAGAATGAGTTGCCATTTCCTTCTCCGGGGGATCTTCCTGACCCAGGGATGGAACCCAGGCCTCCTGCATTCAGGTAGTCTCTTGCATTGCAAGCGGAGCCTTTACTGACTGAGCCACCAGGGAAGCCCCTTTATGTGAACACCATCATTATTTAGCAAAGTGTGACATCCACACACTAGAAGTACCTGAGAAGATTTTTGGAGGTAAGCATGTAAGTATTTTTCACATTAACATTTAAGTTATATGTTTAATGTATGCTTATTCTACCTTTTATTTATGGGGAGTCTAATATTTCTTTCCCACACATAAGTTACTCTTCACATATAATTTTTTTTAAAAAAGGAAAATCATTTTAAAAATACAAAGCAAACAACATTATAGGTAATACAAGACTAAGAAAAATTATGAAGAGGTACATAAGTAGCTGAAATTTAGAAACACTGCATACTTTCATGTGTAACTTAACGAGATAGGTATTAAAAAGTAAACCTAACTTAAAGAAGATATTGCTTCAGAATCAAAATTAAGATAATAAATATGTTATATCTGCATCTTGTACTTTTAAAGACTGTTTTACCCAAATAATCAGGTTACACCATTGCTACCTTTGTAACGATGAAAAGCAAAACCCCTCTAGAACATCATGTATCATTAAATGGACGTTGTTTAAGCAAACTATGTAAGTTATAAAAATCTGGTTTTAGACCTGGTAATTCTTCATGGATAATTGAGACTTTCTTTTTTTAAAGAACAGAATGATGGAATAACTAATTTGCTAATTTATTTTTAATCATTTATCTTAACAGAAAGGAATATAAACCAATCAAGTATTTATTTCACTTCTGGCTTTGGGATACATCTTACCATTTATAACTACCCAAATAATAATATAACCACAGGATTAAGACCAAAGTCAGAAAGCAAAAACAAACTTCAGTTTTCTTACTCTGTTCATAGTGAATATAACTCATGCTTCTCTATCACTTCAGTTTTCAAAGTACTCTTACACAGACTGTCATCTGATAAACATCAATTAAGAAAACCTATGAAGGCATTTAAAAACTATTTTCATCATTTTAGCAAAGAAACGGAGAAGGCAATGGCAAGCCACTCCAGTACTCTTGCCTGGAAAATCCCATGGACAGAGGAGCCTGGTAGGCTGCAGTCCGTGGGGTCGCAAAGGGTCGGACACGACTGAGCGACTTCACTTTCACACATTGGAGAAGGAAATGGCAACCCACTCGTGTTCTTGCCTGGAGAATCCCAGGGACGGGGGAGCCTGGTGGGCTTCCATCTATGGGGTCACACAGAGTCGGACACGACTGAAGTGACTTAGCAGCAGCAGCAAAGAAACAATGAAAACTCTGCTCCATCTAAAATGAACTCGATATTATACTACCTCATGAGATAAAGGCATAGCATGTTAGTTTTCACTACACTGGATTAACATGATAGGGACCACAAACTATGATCTGCCAAAGACAGTCAAGTTTTATATTGTCATGGTGAATTATTAAATCACTACCTTTCATCCTCAAAGTCTCCTAATTTGATGACAAACTGTGGTCATCTTACTCAACATATGCTACTGACTTCCATTTGATCAGGACATTATGTTCCTTCTAATCAGCCACAGTCCTCAAATGGTAGTATGATTCTTTACTATCTGAGCCACCAGGGAAGCCCCAAAGTAAGCCAGCTGAGTGAAAAGAAGGATGTGAAAGCTCCTAAAAATTAGTTTACTTTGTGCTAGCCATAAAATTAAAGACTTATACTTGATGAACTACTTAAAAAAGAAATCTCACTTGAGGGAGTGTCTTCTTTAGGTTGGAAGAACCAACATCATGTGTACTTTGATTATCTAGTTCAGAATCTGCTCCTGAAAAGCTAAACAGATTAACATTTCATTAAAGCATTTATCAATATTCTGAATACAACAGAAAACAAAGTTAACTGAATTAACCGATTTTTAAGATTTAATAAATTTCAAATTAGATGAATACAGAACTTACATATGTGACTCTTCTTTCATTAGCTGCAAAGAGAGAGAAGGGGAAAAAATGCTTTTAAAGTGTTTCCTGTCCAAACGAAGTAAAAATTTTATTTGTAAAACATAAATACATACCCTGGAAGCAAAAGTAGAGAAGGCAGATAATAATCTTGATTCTATTGACAAGGGAGGCAGTTCTTCTAGTGGAATACCCTTGTTTATCTTTTCTTTCAAATTCAGGTATCTAACTTTTAAGTCTCCTAAAACCGACAGCAGTGTTGATCCTAATTCCTTCTTAGTAGAACTACTTGATAAATTCCTGTTCAAAAGTTAAGTTCACAAAACTAAATTATTTAGGCCCAAGCCACCCATTTAAAACTAATATCAAATTACACATCTATATACATTTACTTATAACTCTAATAGATCCCTAAAAAATTATTTTTAACGTTTAATAACAGAAAATTAATCACAGAAGATATGCTTTTCTTGGGGCAGTAAAAGCAAACCTCAGTATACAAAAAAGCCAGAAGAATGTGGCACAATGTCACAAAAGCACTCCAACTGACTTCATCCATATTTGGACTTTATAAACACTGAATCTGTCTTTTTACTGGATTCATTATCCCAACATGCACTGTTGCCTGTCCATGAAATTAAAATATACTATATTCTAATTACCCTTAGGCTAGTGAAAAACCCAGTTATAATCTACCCTCTTTTTGCCCTTCAAAAATGAAAACTAAAGAAATTTTCCAGAATAAATTTATAATGACAGGTTTCTAGGAAGATACAGATTTAAAATTAACAATCACCTAAGTGAAGTATAATCTTTAAAAACTGTGAATCACTATGATATATCCCTGAAACATATAATATTATAAATCAACTCTGCTTCAATTTAAAGAAGGTAATAAACAAAAAAGCCCTCACAGTCCCCTATTTAGTCCTTCCCTGTCTTCCATCACAAGTCTGTAAATATCGCTGCAGTGGCGACGGCACAACTGGTAGTGCACATTTACAAGATGCGACTCGGCCTGGATGGCTCTCTGCATGACCCGCTCACAGCACTCGGATGGCAGATTCCTCTCCGCCTCTTTAGGAGGCTGAGATTCCCTTTGAAACAAAAAACTGGATTAGGTAAGATTCCAAATATTTTTCTGTGTTAATGACAAGAAAGCCTCCAGAAACAGATTTTAAATTTCTAACGTTTCTCTGTTAGGTTTAAATCAATTTCCACTAAAGAAATTGATTTAAAACAAGGATGTCAAGAGTCAAAGCTACATATATTCTTTTTAGAAGTTAAGAGAGTAAATAATCCTCAAATTCATACTTTTTTAAACCAAGAAAAAAATTCTAAAATAAAGTACTAACATATATATCCAGAATCAAGAGATTTTCACCTTAAATCAAGCACTGGTTTTTAAAAGTTATAAATATTCTGGAGGACATGGTTTTTACACATTACCATTTAAACAGAAAATATAATTTACATTTTAAAAATAATAATGCTTATGTTATTATAAGTAAATATTTTGCTGTTATCATATCAAAAAGCTCCAAAATCACTATTCTTTTGAATGTTAATAGTTCTTCCCTTCCTACTAGCTTTCACTTCTAACTGTTCTCAAATACTTCTGTCTCTTGAAACCAACTATTTAATTTTATAGGACTGGACACCAGATTAAACTCATTAGAAGAGTAAGGATAAATGAAGGAAAAAGTAAATGACTTCAGAGCATGAAAACAATTTGACTTCTCAGAGATCTCCCTGTTTCTCTCCTCTTTCCCACCACCTGGTTTTCCATGAATGCAAGGTAAATTATACAATGAATTAAAATCAAGACTAAAATACTCCAGTACAAGTTGTGTACCAATATATGATTTTTATCCAAAAGTGCTATCTTGTTTTGCTCTACAGGGGATCGAATGAAAGAAAACAAAGTAATTAAATCAGTGTGAGTCTGGGCTGGATAAACAAAGATGACATTAGCTTTCTGAAGGAATTATCAGACTTAAATTTCAGTAAGTGAAAAGCTTTAATATTCTATATTATTCTAATATTTATGTGTTTCAAGACAAATGGCTGAAGCAGATGATCTCTTCAGATCCTTCTCAGCTATTATTCTATATGGTTAAGTACTCTTTGGGCTTTCCAGGTGGCACAGTGGTAAAGAATCTGCCTGCCAATCAAAGAGTCACAGGTTCGAACCTTGGGTCGGGAAGATCCCCTGGAGTAGGAAATGGCAACCTGCTCCAGTATTCTTGCCTGGAAAATTCCATGGACAGGATTTTGGTGGGCTACAGTCCATGGGGTCACAGAGTCAAATACAACTGAGCGACTGAGCATGAAAGTACCCTACACAAAAAGCAAATTACGACTTTATTTCCGCCTGTGTATCTTGGGCCACCCGATGAGAAGAACTGACTTATTGGAAAAGACCCTGATGCTGGGAAAGATTGAAGGCAGGAGAAGGGGACGACAGAGGATGAGATGGTTGGATGGCATCACCAACTCGATGGATATGAGTTTGAGCAAGCTCCAGGAGTTGGTGATGGACAGGGAAGCCTGGCATGCTGCAGTTCATGGGGTCGCAAAGAGTCGGACACAACTAAGTGACTGACCTAAACTGATGTATCTGCAAGCATATATTCATTGGAAGGAGTGATCCTGAAGCTCCAATACTTTGGCCACCTGATGCAAAGAGGCGACTCATTGGAAAAGACCCTGATGCCAACAAAGAATGAGGGCAAGAGAAGGGGGCGACAGAGGATGAGATGGTTGGATGGCATCACCAACGCAATGGACATGAGTTTGAGCAAACTCTGGACATAAGTGGAGGAGGGAAGCCTGGCGTGCTGCAGTTCATTGGGTTGCAAAGAGTCACACAACTCAGTGACTGAACAACAGCAATCTGGAAGTATATACATCTGACTCACCTTTCAGAATGTTTCTTCAAGTCTGTGAACACAAATGTTTTTAACTCCAGGGAATCCTGAAAACATTATTTAAAATCAAATTAGACATACATGACAAACAATACAGTTGTATCTGTTAAGATGTAAAATCCAACTTCTCACTGATTTTGTGGTAATAACTGCCCCCAGAGAATAGAGTTGGTAACAATCTAGTCACTTTTTCCCTTCATCCAGCATTTTCTCACCAAAGCCTCAGAAATCCCTGATATAAATCAATGCACCAAAATATTTACATTAGCATACAGTACCTTTATAAAGTCTATACATGCATTTTTATTATTAATCATATTGGTTTTACCTTATTTAGGACATTTCCATTAGGTTTTAAACTGTGAACAGAGAGAGATTTCCCTGAAGGTCCTTTTGTCATAGCCATCTGCGGATCTTCAGTATCTTGAATGTATGACCAATCTGTGTTACAAGCCACACTTCTTTGTTTCTCACTTTGCCCTTCACTAGGCCGTTTTTTATTCATCATTGTTATCTCTGTGTTGCTTGATGTGGATACTACAGAAGATCTTGCACTTGTCGCCCTGCTTGCTGTGAAACAAGCCCTAAAATCAGTGCTAACATCCACCGTCTGATTAATTGTGACTGTACAACCTGCTGCATCTGTCACTGATTTGGGACATGGTCCTTCCATCTTGTGAAACTGTGCTTTACTGATGGTATTACCATTAGCAACTTTTAGGGAGCCACTTTCTTCTATTGCCTGATTATCTCTGATTGTAGACCTTGGCAAAGTAATAGAAACATCTAAGGCTGGGTTAGGGGTGCTTTGTAGACTTTCATAATGTGAATACCCACAGGCAGAAATGACTGAATCATCAAAAACAGAGGAAGTCTGACAGTCTTTACAAGGCTGGAGTAATGTCTCTAAATCTTTGTCCTGAGGCCATGTGCCTGGATTGCCAAGGTGCTGTAACATTTTGTCCTCAACAATTAAATTTCCAACAGAATCTTTACTTTCAGTTAATTGAGGGTTCATTTTGCAAGTATAAATTTTAGTTTTTAATGCTTTTTGAGGGTTTAGGAAACCCTTAGATTGAGATTCCTTGTGTTCAAGATGACTACTCCTGAGTACAACTTCATCCAATACTGTGTGAAGCATTAAATTAGTCCCTTGTTCCTTACACCTTCCATGTTTAGGTTCATGAAATTCTCTTAACATAACAGAATTCTCAAATTTGGAGACACGAGGTGAATGTTCTTGTCCATAAACATCAACTGAATCTAAAGAGACGCTGGAATTACTTTTCAGTTTAACATGACTGTCTTCTAGATTGCTCTCACATTTAACTTCACAGCCTGAATTTCTTAATCCCAAAACTTCCAGATTAGGTATGTCTAATGTTTTTGCCTGGTCAAATGATAAATGGTTATTTATATACTCTTGTTCTTCTGCACTGTGATATTCCTGCTGTGAGTCATCCATATCAGGCTTTTGCACATCTTCAGGAGTTTTTTTATAATCATCACATGAAATCTTGTAGATTCTTTCCAAGTCAGTAGTCTTATTACCTTGATGTTCCAAAATATCAAAAAACACCCCTTCTCTTTTCTGCATTTCAGAATCTAATTCTGAATTTAAATGAATAAGACTCTCACTCTTCAGTCTTGACTCTGAATAATGTACAGTGTAGGTTTCATTCAGGAAAGCATAGTCAACGCTGTCTTCAGATTCGCCTGACTGAGAGTGAGCACTCTCTCTGTTAGTGTCTGGACTCGAGGTAAAAGACGGCTCCAATAAACCTATTTTGTCAATATTGCTGATTTCTTTGTCAGTAGCTCTTTTTCCTAACGCCAAGGAATTGCAGTAATCATTAAGGAAAGTCAATTTGGCTTCTTTACAACCATTAGGAGATAACAAATTTTCTTTCTTATGATGAGAAGGCTCATCTGATTAAAAAAAAAAGATAAAATGTTAGCAACATCACAGAATTTAAACATAAGACCTTAGATATAGTCTGGCCCAAGCTCTTCCCAATGGAAGAATACTGTTTATATTACTCATGACAAATATCCCTAAGTAATTGCTACTATGGACTGAATTATGTTTCCCACAATTTCCTATGTGTTCAAGCCCTAACTCCCCATGTGGAGATGGGACACTGGGAGGTAACTAGGCTAGATGAGATCATGACCCTCAAAATGGGACACATGCACATATGAGAGAAGAGACAGCAGACAGCTTGCATTCTTTTTCTCTCCACCACATGAGGACATTGCAAGAAGGTGGTCATCCACTGATACAAGGCAGGAGAGCCCTTATCAGATCTGACCATGCTGACACTCTGATGTGGACTTCCAGCTTCCAGAAGTGTGAAAAAATAAGTACCTGTTGTTAAAGGCACCTCAATGGTATTGCGCTATAAGAGCCCCAGCTGACTAAGTAGAAAGACTAAGGTTACTATTGGCTGAAAAATCCACTGTTTCCCTTCTGACTTGAAAAAGAATTTTTATCATAAAGTCCTCTTAACAGTTAAAACTACATGTATTCATAAACACTTAAAGCATAATCATCTAACTTTTTATGCCGTTGTTATAAAGAGAAATTTTAGATCCGTGTAAAGAAAAAATCCTTCCTTGGGTAGCAGAGGTCAACTTGCCCACTTTCCACTTATTACCCTGAAGGCAACTGTACCTGTCAGTAGATCCTGAAAGACTGGCTGGACATAAATCCTCTCCTCTAGCTCACTTCTCTTTCTTAAATTTTCCATCTACCTGAGAGATCCTGTGCAGGCTGCTCACATTTACCAGAAATCACCTGAGTGATCTGTCAAGTTAAAAACATGCTGAATCTCCTCTTACTGGTAGGAAGGCTTAATATATAGCAACACTGGAGAGGGAACTATTAATATCAAGTCTAATTACATTTAATTACTTCTCTCCACCCAGAATAAAGCCAACCAAAGGTAAGGACTCTTACCTTTCTGAATGTTTTTTCCATTATTATTGTAGACTTTATTAGAAGCTGTCTCGAACACTGCAGTGGCTTGCATCACTCAAGGATGTATATCCTAGAAGAGGTATAAATATTGAACTATGATACCCAGCATATATTTTAAAAACTATTAGAAAAATAAGAATTTGACAGAGTAGTAATTATAGTCAAAGATTCTAATATCAGAGGGCTTATAAAACAGCAAGACATCTGAATAACTTTTTTAAAGACATGAACAGAGAGCTACAATAAAAGACTATATCATTTAAATACCGTGCGTGCATGCATGATCAGTCGCTCAGTCGTTTCTGACTCTGTGACCACCATAGACTGTAGCCCGCCAGGCTCCTCTGTCCATTGGATTTCCCAAGCAAGAATACTGAAGTGGGTTGCCATTTCCTCCCCTAGGAGACCTTCCCGACCCAGGGATCGAATACATGTCTCCTGCAGCTCTTGCATTGGCAGGTGGATTCTCTACCACTAAGCCAACTTGGAAGCCCATTATTTAAACAGATAAGACATATTCTTTTAGAATTTCCAAGGAACATTTGGAAAATGTATTAGGCTACCAAAAGCAGAAGAGTTCTGGGTCAAGTGAACAAAACTCTAACATGAATCATAAAAATAGAGTCATGGCTCCTCAATCAATTCCCAGACTTGTGTCAGAGTAGAGACCTAGAACTCCTTAAATAAAGGGGAGGCTGGGTCTTCTTGAAGAAGAACCCCAAATATGCTACTAAAAATACTCTTCCCTAAATGGTCCTTATAGCCTTCTTCTGGGGTAACAGTACACTGAAGAAACAGTTGTTAACCTTTGGGGTTATAGACTTTCTGCAGATTTGATAAAAGTTTGAGAAAATGCACATACATACACATATAATTAAAAGGATTTATGGACTTCTATACTACATTTAAAAGCAGAAAGTTTATAATTCCTGGCTTAAGGGATTTTAATTAAGTCAGTAAAGATTCTACTCTAAGAATGCCAGGTAAATATTTAAAATAAAAAGTAGATGTAAAGAAAGCCAGTTTATCAAAATAATTAACATTAAAAAGAAAAGTGATTTCTTTTCCTACTTTGCGTTCTCAGGAATTGTTCACATTCTTAAAAAGTATTGAGAATACCAAGGAGTATTTGTTTATGTGGGTAATATTTTTAATACTTATCATATTATAAAGCAAAACAAAAACTTTCAAAATTTCAAATACTTGAAATTTATTCATCAACAACCCACTAAATATAGTGTGTGCTCAGTTGCTTCAGTGGTATTTGACTCTGTGAGACCCTATGGACTGTGGCCCACCTAGCTCCTCTGTCCATGGGATTCTCCAGGCAAAAATACTGGAGTGGGTTGCCATTTCCTCCTCCAGGGAATCTTTCCTACTCAGGAATTGATCCAACGTCTCTTAGGTCTCCTGAATTGGCAGGCAGGGTCTTTAACACTAGCACCACCTGGGGAAACCCTCTACTTCATATAAGTAACATTTTAAATTTTTTAAAAAAAGTATATGTTAAAAAATTATCAAGAAGAACATACTTATTTTGCAAATCTCTTTACTGTCTTTACAAGCTGCATTCTCATTCACATCTGATTCTGCACTCAGATCTACATTCAATGTTTTGTAAGCATCATTCTTAAATGTGAACAGACACCCAAGTTCAAGAACTTTGAAACAAGGAAAAATTCTAGTATAACAAAAATACTTGTAAATCATACATTTGATATGGGTTTATCTTCCAGAATACATAAAGAACTCTTATAGGTCCAACTAAAAGACACATGGCCCAATTTTTCGAAATGATTAGAGGATGTGAATAAACATTTCTTCAAAGATTTACAAGTGGTTAATAAACCTATGAAAAGATGCTCAGTATATCACCATGCATTGAAGTGAAAGCGTTAGTAACTCAGTCATGTCTGACTCTTTCCAACCTTATGGACTCTAGCCCACCAGGCTCTTCTTTTCATGGGATTCTCCAGACGAGAATACTGGAGTGGGCTGCCATTTCCTTCTCCAGAGGATCTTCCCAACCCAGGGATCAAACCTGTGTTTCCTGCACTGCAGGCAGATTCTTTACAGGCTGAGCCACCACCATCCATTAGGGAAAGGCAAATCAAAACCACAATGAGATAACACTTTATACCTACTAGGATGGCTATTAAAAAAAAAAGAGAAAGAGTTAAGTATTGGCAAGGAATGGGGCTTCTCAGATGGCTCAGTGGTAAAGAATCCACCTGCCAATCCAAGGCAGGTTTGATCCCTAGGTCAGGAAGATCCCCTGGAGAAGGAAATGGCAACCCATTCCAGTATTCTTGCCTGAAGAATCCCATGGACAGAGGAGTCTGGCGGGCTACAGTTCATGGGATACAAGAGTGGACAGAACTGAGCAACTGAGCCTGCGCGTGCACACACACGCACAGGCAAGGAAATAGAGAAATTGGAACCCCCTTACATTGCTGGTGAGCATATAAAATGGTCAGCCATTTTGGAAGACAATCTGGCAGTTCTTAAAAAAAAAAAGAATTAACTATGTGATCTAGCAGTTCCACTCCTAGGCATATACTCCTTCTTATTCTGCTCTCCCAGCTCTCATGTACCAAACTATCCCCTTCTTCCTGTGTTTTCAATCCCAGAACCAAACCAGAAATTGTTCTCCACTGATACTTCCCTCATCCATACCAGGTCCTGTCAGTAACCTACCAGAGCCTGACACCTTTTAGTCCAGGGACTGCTGCCTCTTAACATGGATCTGGGCGACAACCTCTACCCAGCCAGAAGAATCTTTCCTAAAAGCAGATCTGATCAGTTCACCCTCCTACTTAAAGCCAAGCAACAGACTGGCATCATTCCTTGGAGAGTGATTAAAATCTTAGTACCGTCTGCACCCCTCCACGGGCCTGGGCCCCGCATCCACCTTGGCACTTGTGGGTTACACACACACTTCCTCACACGGGCTGCGCCAAGCACGTTCCTCTCCTGCCGTGCCCCGGCCCCCAACCACCTACAATTCTTGCTTAACCTTCCGATCTCATTCCCAGTAACCGTTTCTTAGGGACATTTTCCTGGCCCTTCACGCAGCAGCAGGAACTTCTGTCAGTTTGGACAACACCCCACGCTTTTGCCGTCCATCCCCCGTATTTCGTACACTAGTTAACGTCCAGCGTCTACCTCTGGCTCTGGGCAGTGTCTCGCTTGCCGCCGTACCCTGCCCGCCCGCTCTAGAGACTCCGCTCGTGTTTGTCACAATGGTCAACACACGAGTGAATTTCCACCTTTCTCCGGAGAAATCAGCGTCCGGCCCCGCCACTCGGCTCTAAAAGAGCTTTGGGAGCGCAAGACCTCGTCTCGGGGCCTGCGAAGCGAGGCTGGGGGACTCACTTGGAACCGAACGCAAAAGTACCAAATTGGGGGATTCTAGAACTCCAAGGTCATCCGACGGACGCGCAAAGCCCGCGGACCCCAGCCGCTTCCCCTCAGGGCCCGGAGAAGCCCTCGACTGCCTCCTCACACCGCGCAACCCTGGGCGGGTACAGACCCTCGGCGGGGACCCGCCTCCACCAGGCTCCGCTACCCCGTCTGCTCAAGCCCCGGCCTCAGGCCGCTCTGGCCAGCCGCAGCAGCCCGCCGCGTCCACGCCCCTCGCACCTCAGAACCGCGCTGTTGCCCCTGCCACGCGTGAAGCCTCCAGCCGCGAGCGCCGCTTCAGAGCAAGTGGCACTCCGCGTGCAGCTGCGGGGCCCGTCGGGTAACGGCCGGCGGCTCCAGCCCGCCGCCCGGTGGGGCGCTCCCATTGGTCAGCGTGCACGGGGGCCGCTCTGTGATTGGCCGGACGTTCGGACAGGAAGGCGGGAACGGGGTCGCCCGCAGCGATAGTGCGCGGGCTGGCGGCGGGAGGTGCGGCCCGCGGGCTCAGCTCGCAGCGACGCCCAGCGGAACCTTAACTGATCTGTAGCCCGTGACCCTTGACTCTCGTGTGGACGGTGCGGCTGCGCGAAACCACCGGGGGAAAGAGCTGGGCGGCGCCACACCCTCGCGCAGAGGCCGCACTGCCGCTTGGTTTGGGCTCGGTACTCTCAGAGTCGCACGCCCACAGAATCGGGACAGCCACGCCTGACTGCCCTCCTGGGGCAACTATCCCCACCGACCCGTGTCCTTTCGTGTCTAACTCAACCTGCCCTCCCACGGGCAGTCTTTATTATTATCAGGAACAGGGTTGAGGTGAGAGAATGAGGCATTTACTTGGCCTCGGGCTCAAAATTTAGGGGGGGTATCAAAACCCTCAGTAATCAAGATATGATATTTTAACGCACCATTTAAGGAAATCAAACGTAATGAAAAGTCCAAATTGGACGAAATAGCTACATCAGTACTCCTAATTTTTCCTTTTGCCTCCAGCTCTAATATGGCTCCTCAAGGGGCCGTTATCCCGTCTTTAAAATGAGCATTTTCCCATCATTTTGTGTGTGTTGATTTTGACTTTTGCTTAAATCATTTGGTTTAAAATCGTTTAACGTTGCAATGGCTTCCCAGGTGGCGCTAGTGGTAAAGAATCTGCCTGCTGATGCAGGAGATACCAAAGAGAGGTGGGTTGGGTCCCTGGGTCAGGAAGATCCCCTGGAGGAGGAAATGGCAACCCACTCCAGTATTCTTGCCTGGAAAATTCCATGCACAGAGGAGCCCGGCGGGCTACAGTCCATGAGGTCCCAAAGAGTCGGACAGGATTGTACGCACCCCCCCTCCCCGACACACACACACACAGATTGTATTAAAATAAGTTTTTTTTATGCCATCTCCAGATTTCCCCCCCTAACCTTGGGGGCAATAGGGTTCTTGCTCCTGGTAGTTTCTGGTGTCTGTGAGTAGCCTGCAGCGCTGCCTTTCCTATCAGGCAACTCATATAATGGATTTGGGGCTTCCATTATTTTGATGTGAAGTGTTGCATTTTAATGAAATTTGACAATCCATTTGCGATTTAATGTAGTGATTTTAACCCATTCCAAGTATCAGTCAGTTCAGTTCAGTTCAGTCGCTCAGTCGTGTCCGACTCTCCACGACCCCATGAATCACAGCACGCCAGGCCTCCCTATCCATCACCAACTCCCGGAGTTCACTCAAACTCATGTCCATCGAGTCGGTGATGCCATCCAGCCATCTCATTCTCGGTCGTCCCCTTCTCCTCCCGCCCCCAACCTTTCCCAGCATCAGAGTCTTTTCCAGTGAGTCAACTCGTCGCAAGAGGTGGCCAAAGTACTGCAGTTTCAGCTTTAGCATCAGTCCTTCCAATGAACACCCAGGATCGATCTCACTTAGAATGGACTGGTTGGATCTCCTTGCGGTACAAGGGACTCTCAAAAGTCTTCTCCAACACCACAGTTCAAAAGCATCAATTCTTCAGCGATCAGCTTTCTTCACAGTCCAACTCTCACATCCATGCATGACCATGGGAAAAACCATAGCCTTGACTAGACGGACCTTGGTTGGCAAAGTAATATCTCTGCTTTTTAATATATTATCAAGGTTGGTCATAACTTTCCTTTGAAGGAGTAAGCGTCTTTTAATTTCATGGCTGCAATCACCATCTGCAGTGATTTTGGAGCCGCCCAAAAAAATAAAGTCTGACACTGTTTCCACTGTTTTTCCATCTATTTCCCATGAAGTGATGGGACCAGATGCCATGATCTTTGTTTTCTGAATATTGAGCTTCAATCCAACCTTTTCACTCTCCTCTTTCACTTTCATCAAGAGGCTTTTGAGTTCCTCTTCACTTTCTGCCATAAGGGTAGTGTCATCTGCATATCTGAGATTATTGATATTTCTCCCAGCAATCTTGATTCCAGCTTGTGCTTCTTCCAGCCCAGCGTTCCTCATGATGTACTCTGCATATAAGTTAAATAAGCAGGGTGACAATATACAGCCTTGACGTACTCCTTTTCCTATTTGGAACCAATCGGTTGTTCCATGTACAGTTCTGACTGTTGCTTCCTGACCTGCATACAGGTTTCTCAAGAGGCAGGTCAGGTGGTCTGGTATTCCCATCTCTTTAAGAATTTTCCACAGTTGATTGTGATCCACACAGTCAAAGGCTTTGGCATAGTCAATGAAGCAGAAATAGATGTTTTTCTGGAACTCTCTTGCTTTCTCCATGATCCAGCGGATGTTGGCAATTTGATCTCTGGTGCCTCTGCCTTTTCTAAAACCTGCTTGAACATCTGGGAGTTCACGGTTCACATATTGCTGAAGCCTGGCTTGGAGAATTTTGAGCATTCCAAGTATAGAATAATGGTATTTGCACAATAGTTTTTACTTGCCTTTTATGATTTGATTAACACTTCCAAGGCAAACCATTCAATATTGTGGTGATTCAAGCCTATGCCCCAACCAGTAACGCTGAAGAAGCTGAAGTTGAATGGTTCTATGAAGACCTACAAGACCTTTTAGAACTTACACCCAAAACAGATGTCCTTTTCATTATAGGGGACTGGAATGCAAAAGTAGGAAGTCAAGAAACACCTGGAGTAACAGGCAGATTTGGCCTTGAAATATGGAATGAAGCAGGGCAAAGGCTAATAGAGTTTTGCCTAGAGAATGCAATGGTCATAGCAAACACCCTCTTCCAACAACACAAGAGAAGACTACACATGGACATCACCAGATGGTCAACATTGAAATTAGATTGATTATATTCTTTGTAGCCAAAGATGGAGAAGCTCTATACAGTCAGCAAAAACAAGACTGGGAGCTGACTGTGGCTCAGATCAGGAACTCTTTATTGCCAAATTCAGACATAAATTGAAGAAAGTAGGGAAAACCACTAGATCATTCAGGTATGACCTAAATCTAATTCTTTTGATTGTACAGTGGAAGTGAGAAATAGATTTAAGGGACTAGATCTGATAGACAGAGTGCCTGATGAACTATGGGCAGAGGTTCGTGACATTGTACAGGAGACAGGGACCAAGACCATCCCCATGGAAAAGAAAGGCAAAAAAGCAAAATGGCTGTCTGAGGAGGCCTTACAAATAGCTGTGAAAAGAAGAGAAGCGAAAAGCAGAGGAGAAAAGGAAAGATAGTCCCATTTGAATGCAGAGTTCCAGAGAGTAGCACGGAGAGATAAGAAAGCCTTCCTCAGTAATCAATGCAAATAGATAGAGGAAAACAATAGAATGGGAAAGACTAGAGCTCTCTTCAAGAAAACTAGAGATACCAAGGGAACATTTCATGCAAAGATGGGCTCGAAAAAGGACAGAAACGGTATGGACCTAACAGAAGCAGAAGATGGAGGTGGCAAGAATACACAGAAGAACTGTACAGAAAAGATCTTCATGACCCAGATAATCACGATGGTGGGATAACTCACCTAGAGCCAGACATCCTGGAATGTGAAGTCAAGTGGGCCTTAGGAAGCATCACTACGAACAAAGCTAGTGGAGGTGATGGAATTCCAGTTGAGCTATTTCAAATCCTGAAAGATGATGCTGTGAAAGTTCTGCACTCAATATGCCAGCAAATTTGGAAAACTCAGCAGTGGCCACAGGACTGGAAAAGGTTAGTTTTCATTCTAATCCCAAAGCAAGGCAATGCCAAAGAATGCTCAAACTACCGCACAATTGCACTCATCTCACATGCTAGTAAAGTAATGCTCAAAATTCTCCAATCCAGGCTTCAGCAATACGTGAACTGTGAACTTCCAGATGTTCAAGCTAGTTTTAGAAAAGGCAGAGGAACCAGAGATCAAATTGCCATCATATGTTGGATGATATAAAAACAAGAGAGTGCCAGAAAAACATCTATTTCTGCTTTATTGACTATGCCAAAGCCTTTGACTGTGTGGATCACAATCAACTGTGGAAAATTCTTTAAGAGATGGGAATACCAGACCACCTGACCTGCCTCTTGAGAAACCTGTATGCAGGTCAGGAAGCAACAGTTAGAACCAGGCATGGAACAAAGGACTGGTTCCAAATAGGAAAAGGGGTATGTCAAGGCTGTATATTGTCACCCTGCTTATTTAACTTATATGCAGAGTACATCATGAGGAACGCTGGGCTGCAAGAAGCACAAGCTGGAATCAAGATTACCAGGAGAAATATCAATAACCTCAGATATGCAGATGACACCACCCTTATGGCAGAAAGTGAAGAGGAACTAAAAGCCTCTTGATGAAAGTGAAAGAGGAGAGACGCGAGAGACGCTCGGCTCCGGCGGCGCAGACGCGAGAGACACCCGGCTCCGGTGGCGAAGACGCGAGAGAGAGACGCCCGGCTCCGGCGCAACCGACCACGTGCAGAATCGTGGCTGAGAGGAGCTGCCCCGCGCCCAGGGTTAGGGCGGTGGCCGAGAGGAGCTGTACCACGTCCGGGAGGCGGTGGCTGCTTGGGCACCGGAGGGCCGAGAGGAGCTGATCCACATTCAAAGCAGGAGAGGCGGCTTTGAGGAGATACCCCTCGTCCAAGGTAAGGTACAGCGGCTGCACCTTGCTGGAGCAGCTGGGAAGAGATACTCCACGACCAAGTGGAATATAAGAATCCAGTGTTCTGGGGAGGAAGGAACAAAATGGCGGAGGGATAAGACGGCGAGACCACTTTCTCCCCCACAAATTCATCAGAAGAACATTTGAACGCGGAGTAAAGTCCACAAAACAACTTCTGAATACTGGCAGAGGACATCAGGCTCCCAGAAAAGCAGCCCATTGTCTTCTAAAGGAGAGAGAAGAAATCCAGCTCCACCCACCAGAACACCGACACATGCTTCCCTAACCAGGGAACCCGGACAAGTCACCCATCCAACCCCACACACAGCGAAGAAACTACATAATAAAGAGAACTCCACAAACTGCAAGAAGAGGGAAAGGCCACCCCAAGCAAAGCAATATAAGCAAGATGAAGAGGCAGAGAAATACCCAGCAAATAAAGGAACAAGATAATTGCCCACCAACACAAACAAAAGAAGAAGATATAGGGAATTTACCTAATAAAGAATTTCAAATTTTGATGGAGAAAATGATTCAAAATCTTGAAAGCAAAATGGAGTTACAGATAAATAACCTGGAGAAAAGGATTGAGAAGATGGAAGAAAGATTTAATAAGGACTTAGAAGAAATAAAAAAGAGTCAATATTCAATGAATAATGCAATAGATGAGATCAGAAACACTCTGGAGGGAACAAACAGTAGAATAACAGAGGCAGAAGACAGGATAAGCGAACTAGAAGATAGAATTGTAGAAATACATGAAACAGAGAGGAAAAAAGAAAAATGAATTAAAAGAAATGAGGACAATATTAGAGACCTCTGGGACAATGTTAAATGCTCCAACATTCGAATCATAGGAGTCCCAGAAGAAGAAGACAAAAAGAAAGACCATGAGAGAATACTTGAGGAGATAATAGTTGAAAACTTCCCTAAAATAGGGAAAGAAATAATCACCCAAGTCCAAGAAACCCAGAGAGTCCCCAACAGGATAAACCCAAGGCGAAATACTCCAAGACACATATTAATCAAATTAACAAAGATCAAACACAAAGAACAAATATTAAAAGCAGCAAGGGAAAAGCAGCAAATAACACACAAGGGGATTCCCATAAGGATAACAGCTGATCTTTCAACAGAAACTCTTCAGGCCAGAAGGGAGTGGCAAGACATACTTAAAGTGATGAAAGAAAATACCCTACAGCCCAGATTACTATACCCAGCAAGGATCTCATTCAAATATGAAGGAGAAATCAAAAGCTTTACAGACAAGCAAAAGCTGAGGGAATTCAGCATCACCAAACCAGCTCTCCAACAAATGCTAAAGGATCTTTTCTAGACAGGAAACACAGAAAGAGTGTATAAACTCGAACCCAAAGCAATAAAGAAAATGGCTACGGGATCGTACTTATCAATAATTACCTTAAACGTAAATGGGTTGAAATTTTCAAAAAGGCTAGGAAACAATTCTCATAGCCATCAATAGTTCAGTGTTGAGCTCATAAATAGTTTTTAAAGTTTGGGACAAACTGTAGTATTTGCTATTTGAAGTACTATTTGTAATTGGCATATTACGATGTAACATTGGTTTTCATTTCCAACTTAAAACGCCTAAAAATGCCTAACAGGTTTTTAGATTTGTGAATTTTAGTTGAAATGTATTTTATGATGTTACTAAACCTGAAGAAATATTGAAATATTTCAGAGAACTTATTCACTGTACATTTAATTTATTTTATTTATAAAAGTTATGAACTGTAGAAAGTTTTACTTGTTGGGTCAAATGCTTGTTGCTTCAAATGCTTGTTGCATTTGAAGTGCTAGTTACAAGAAAATCAAATACCTTCAATGTATAAATGCTATTAAGTTTTTAAAGGACTCTGGAGTATAAGTAAGTTTGTTTAAAGAAATTTAGTCTGTTCAACTTGAATCAGCTCTGTCAAACATTAATTAAAAGCCTCATTTAAAAATAAATAAATAAATAAATAATGGTGGTGGGAGGGAGGGTTGGGAAGCTGGCTGGAGGTGGAGGTGGTGAAGTTTATAAATCTAATTAAAAATGAAGTTGCATTTCCATTTTCCAAAACCACCCATCCACCAGCGTACTGTGTCACTAGACATTTTGTACGATTTTACTTTGCGACAGAAACCATTACATTTAAAAATTCATTACAGCAAGGTTAGTTAGACACATGATGGATGCAGCTTTAATCCTGCCATATATTATTACAGTTAAAATGTAAATGATGAAAAATATTTTGTGCTTATCAGCATTTATGTGGAAATGTGTTTTACAGTGATATATGGTGTTATATTTCTATTATTGTGATGAAAAAGAAAGCAATACAAAAAGACGAAGTGTTTATTAAAACATGAAAAAAAAAAGAAATAAATGGTTTTGTAGCACTGAAGAGATTATAGAAAGTAAATAAGCTAGATCAGACCTGTTTTATGTAGTAATTTTATAGTTTATTTTAATTATTTCAGTTGTAAAATATTGTTATACTGTTAATTAGTTCTGATTGTTCATATTAAACTATTGAAATGCAAAAAAATAAATAAATAAAATTAAAAAAAAAAAAGAAAGTGAAAGAGGAGAGTGAAAAAGTTGGCTTAAAGCTCAACATTCAGAAAACTAAGATCATGGCATCTCGTCCCATCACTTACTGGGAAATAGATGGAGAAACAGTGGAACCAGTGTCAGACTTTATTTTTGTGGTCTCCAAAATCACTGCAGAAGGTTATTGCAGCCATGAGATTAAAAGACGCTTACTCCTTGAAAGGAAAGTAATGACCAACCTAGACAGTATATTAAAAAGCAGAGATATTACTTTGCCAACAAAGGTCCGTCTAGTCAAGGCTATGGTTTTTCCCGTGGTCATGTATGGATGTGAGAGTTGGACTGTGAAGAAAGCTGATCGCCGAAGAATTGATGCTTTTGAACTGTGGTGTTGGAGAAGACTCTTGAGAGTCCCTTGTACCGCAAGGAGATCCAACCAGTCCATTCTAAAGGAGATCAGTCCTGGGTGTTCATTGGAAGGACTGGTGCTGAAACTCCAATACTTTGGCCACCTCATGCGAAGAGTTGACTCATTGGAAAAGACCCTGATGCTGGAGGGATTGGGGGCAGGAGAAGAAGGGGATGACAGAGGATGAGATGGCTGGATGGCAATACTGACTCGATGCACATGAGTTTGGGTGAACTCTGGGAGTTGGTGATGGACAGGGAGGCCTGACGTGCTGCGATTCATGGGGTCGCAAAGAGTCAGACACGATTGAGTGACTGAACTGAACATTTCCTTTATTTCTTATTACTGAAACACTTAAACTCATTGTATTCGCATGAATTTAATGCAGAAAAATGTAAAGAAGAGAATAGAAATTCCTTGTAATCCTGCTTCTCACAGAACCTCCCTTTGATTGTTTTTCGGGAGTGCTACATAGAAAGTTATAATTGGAATCTTTTCCCATGTGGACTTTTCTGTCCTTATGCATATTTATCTCTCTATTCAGGAGCTGCTAACTTTTTTTTTTCTTATTTCACAAACACCTGCTGAGGTCTCACTGTGTATCTGACAAGCCAAGGAGTACAAAGCTTAAGGAAGTTCCTCTGAAGGAGCATACAGTCTAACTGATAAAAGAGAGAAGTCACTGGGAGCTGAAATGTATGGAATAGACTGAGACGCACAAGAGTGGGGCCAATTTATAGAGCTCCTTTAATGGCATGGAAGCCACACTCTGGGAATTCTCAGGAAATGAAGTGGGAAAATATGGCAGAGAAAAACAGTGTGTGCCCTTGTGAGTAAGGCTGGCTGTCCAGGGACCTGTCTGTCATTTCACTTTTGTATCCATAACACCTGGCAGAGGCTACTCACTGCCCCAAGCTGTCTTTTATCAAAATTATCTAGGTTTGCAGTATGACAGATGACAATTAGAATAATTTTGTGAGAGTACCTCCCAAAAACTCAAAGTGATTTTCAAAAGAAACATGTTAAATCTATAGATTTAGAAGAAAGTTACGTCTTTATGATTTTTATTCTTACTGTACATCTTTGTAGTTTTTCATGTCTTACATTTCTGAGCAGAAAGTATAGATTTCCTTGGGCTTCCCAGGTGGTGCCATGGCAAAGAATCCGCCTGCCAGTGCAGGAGATGCAGGAGACGTGAGTTCAGTCTCTGGGTTGGAGGATCCCCTGGAGTAGGAAATGGCAACCCACTCCAGTATTCTTGGCTGGAAAATTCCATGGACAGAGGAGCCTAGCAGTCTACAGCCTGTGGGGTTGAAAAGAGTCAGACACAACTGAGCACGCACACACACAGATTTCCTTAATATAGGTCCTTATATTTTTAAAGTTATTAAAGGTTATTAAAGTTATTATAGGTCCTTATAGTTTTAAAGTTTGGTTGTGGGGAGAATTACTTTTCACCATTATGAATGAGATCCCCAATGAAATTATCTAAATCTCACTAGTCAGTGTTGATATATAGGAAAGCTATTGATTTCTGTGCATATATTAGTTAGTTAGTTAGTTCAGTCGCTCAGTCGTGTCCGACTCTTTGCGACCCCATGAATCACAGCATGCCAGGCCTCCCTGTCCATCACCAACTCCCGGAGTTCACCCAAACTCATGTCCATCGAGTCGGTGATGCCATCCAGCCACCTCATTCTTTGTCGTCCCCGTCTCCTCCTACCCCCAATCCCTCCCAGCATCAGAGTCTTTTCCAGTGAGTCAACTCGTCGCATGAGGTGGCCAAAGTATTGGAGTTTCAGCCTTAGCATAAGTCCTTCCAATGAACACCCAGGATTGATCTCCTTTAGAATGGACTGGTTGGATCTCCTTGCAGTCCAAGGGACTCTCAAGAGTCTTCTCCAACACCACAGTTCAAAAGCATCAATTCTTCGGCGATCAGCTTTCTTCACAGTCCAACTCTCACATCCATACATGACCACTGGAAAAACCATAGCCTTGACTAGACGGACCTTGGTTGGCAAAGTAATGTCTCTGCTTTTTAATATGCTATCTAGGCTGGTCATAACTTTCCTTCCAAGGAGCAAGCGTCTTCTAATTTCCTGGCTGCAATCAGCATCTGCAGTGATTTTGGAGTCCCAAAAAATGTATAACATATCTTAATATTTTAAGGAACTTTATTTTCTTGGGCTCCAAATTCACTGGAAATGGTGACTGCAGCCATGAAATTAAAAGATGCTTGCTCTTTGAACAAAAAACTATGACAAACATAGACAGCATATTAAAAAGCAGAGACATTACTTTGGTGACAAAGGTCTGTCTAGTCAAAGCTATGATTTTTCCAGTAGTTACGTATGGATGTGAGAGTTGGACCATAAAGAAGGCTGAGCACCAAAGAATTGATGCTTTTGAACTGTGATGTTGGAGAAGATTCTCGAGAGTCCCTTGGACTGGAAGGAGATCCAACCAGTCAATCCTAAAGGAAATCTTCCCTGAATATTCATTGGAAGGACTGATGCTGAAGCTGAAGCTCCAATACTTTGGCCACCCGATGCGAAGAACTGACTCATTTGAAAAGACTGTGATGCTGAGAGAGATTGAAGGGGATGACAGAGGATGAGATGAGATGGTTGGATGGCATCACTGACTCAATGGACACGAACTTGAGCAGGCTGCAGGAGATGGTGAAGGACAGGGAAGCCTGGCGTGCTGCCGTCCATGGGGTCCCAAAGAGTCGGACGTGACTGGGTGACTGAACAGCAACTGCTCATTGAGCTCTATACTTTTGCAGCTGAGGACAAACAACATCTTACCTCTTTTCCAACAAGTGTACCTTATTAGTGCTTCATGTTTCACTGGACTGCCTAAACATTGCTGACGAAGCATCTTTGTTTTCTTCCGTTAGATGAAAATGCTTCTGTTTGTGGTTTTACTATAGAATGTGATGTTAACTATTTGAAATAGTATTTTTAATGATGCTGAGGAATTATCCTGTTCCTCAGTCTAAGAACCGTGTCATTAGAAATCTTCACAGGATCTAATGAGAGATCAAATGTTTTTTCATAATTGATCTAGTATTAGCTTTTCTAATATTAAAGTTTCCCTGGTGGCTCAGAGGTTAAAGCGTCTGCCTCCAATGCGGGAGACCCGGGTTCGATCCCTGGGTTGGGAAGATCCCCTGGAGAAGGAAACGGTAACCCACTCAAGTATTCTTGCCTGGAGAATCCCATGGATGGAGAAGCCTGATAGGCTACAGTCCACGGGGTCGCATAGAGTCGGACACGACTGAGCGACGGAACGGAACGGAATATTAAAGTGAAAGTGAAAGTCACTCAGTCATGTCCAACTCTTTATGACCCCATCGACTATACAGTCCATGGGATTCTCCAGGCCTGAATACTGGAGTGGGTAGCCGTTCCCTTCTCCAAGGAATCTTCCTAACCCATGGATTGAACCCAGGTTTCCCACATTTCAGGCAGATTCTTTACCAACTGAGTCACCAGGGAAATGTGTGTAATGCTAGAAAAGTATTAGTTTTTCTAATATTAGGCCATCTACAAATGCTGTTTGTTGAATAGTCTTTTATTATGTTGTAGAATCTGACTTCAAAATTTTACTTACTGTTTTCCGTCTACACTGATAAATAAGATTGAACTGTAGCAGGCAGCAGGCCATGAAGTTCTGTTCTCTATTCTGCCGTCTGTCCTCATAAGCACTGTGATAAGCAGTCAAATGCATTGTGAAGGTTGTGATCAAAGTTAGTAACATGCGAGAGTGTTATTTTCATTCATGATTAGAGACAGTCTTGTTAATCTCCTTTTAAAAGTGGGGAAAATTATCTATCGTCATAAATTTGGGTAACTGGCCTTTAGGCTTCCTTGATGGTGCTAGTGGTAAAGAATCTGCCCGCCAGTGAGACGAGAGTTGATCCCTGGATTGGGAAGATCCCCTGGAGTATGGAATGGCAACCCACTCCAGTAATCTTGCCTGGAAAATTCCATGTTCAGAGGAGGCTGGCAGAATACAGTCCACAGTGCCACAAAGAGTTGGACACAACTAAGTATATTAAAAAGCAGAGACATTACTTTGCCAACAAAGGTCCGTCTAGTCAAGGCTATGGTTTTTCCAGTGGTCATGTATGGATGTGAGAGTTGGACTGTGAAGAAGGCTGATCGCCGAAGAATTGATGCTTTTGAACTGTGGTGCTGGAGAAGACTCTTGAGAGTCCCTTGGACTGCAAGGAGATCCAACCCGTCTATTCTAAAGGAGATCAGTCCTGGGTGTTCATTGGAAGGACTGATGCTAAAGCTGAAACTCCAATACTTTGGCCACCTCATGCGACGAGTTGACTCACTGGAAAAGACTCTGATGCTGGGAAGGATTGGCGGCGGGAGGAGAAGGGGACGACAGAGAATGAGATGGCTGGATGGCATCACCGACTCGATGGACATGAGTTTGAGTGAACTCCGGGAGTTGGTGATGGACAGGGAGGCCTGGCGTGCTGTGACTCATGGGGTCGCAAAGAGTCGGACACAACTGAGCGACTGAATTGAGCTGAACTGAACTGAAGTGAGTAAGTGTAGGACTCCGAAAGAAAGAAAAATAGTGGAACAAGAAAATTCTGATGAATAAGATGGTGAGGAGTGAGTGGTTTGATGAATTAAGCTATGGTTTTGCTGATGGGCTCGTAATGTGGTGACCACACTTGAAGAACACCTGGAGACGGTCTAGGTTGGTCCCCTCAAGCAGAAATGAGCCTCAGACACCCAAATTTGCAACTTGAAAGTTCTGTAAAGATAAAAGAATGGAATCTTGCTCTCTGGACTGTGCAGGGTCAAGATATTGAAGAACATCGTGGAAAGGGATGCTGGGCTGCATCTGGAGGCAGGCTTGGAGCAGAGGATTCAGGCAAGGAATCCATATGCTTGTGCCTGGTCTTGTAGCTACAGCAGTACTTTCTAAACTGTGCCTCAGAGTCCTTGTCCCAGGAGGTTCTGAAAAAAGCAGGTTCCATGATCAAACAGTTTGGGAAATGGCACCTTGTCCATTTCTCTTTTAAGAACTCCCAATGACATTCACAAGTAAATGTTCCCCGAAAGCAAACTCTTTGACTGGTATCACTGTTAATGAGGAATATTTATAGAATTCTCTTCATTTGGAGCCCTTACTAACATTCCCAGGAAGGAGTGGTTATGGCTCGGGAAACACTGGACTTAAAGGAATAGTTGTAGTCGGAATAATGAAGAAGCAACATGTGCTAGAATTTGTTGAATGCTGTGCAGCAGACACTTGTGAGCATTGGGCCACTGGTGCTGAACTAGCCCTTGACCTCACAGCGGAGCAGAATGGCTATGGGGAGGGGCTGGAGTCTAGTTCTAATCCAGGGCCCTCCATTTCCTCGTTGTGTCCCTTTAAGGAAGGTACCTGATGTTTCTCTGCCTTGGTGCCCTTATTTACAAAATGGAGGTAGCAAGAGAACCCACCTCAGTGGGTGGTTGCAAAGATGAAATACGATTACAGATGTGGTGGAGATGGTGACATAATCAGATTTTTAAAAAATTTTAGCTTAATAGATTGGAATTGTGAGGAAGACTGGAACAGGGACCCAGGGAAGGGCAGGCTGCCAGTGAGAATGGCTGGGCCCAGAGGAATAGCTGGTGCAGATGGGAAAAGGATGGGCTGGTGGCAACCTTTGTAAGCGGGATCGACAAGAGCGATGCGCCTGAGATGAGCATGGGGATGGGTGAGGAAGAAGGGGGGACCAGAAATGGCACCTGGGTTTCTGACTAGAGTGGTGGCCTGGGCAATGGTGCCATTGCAGTGATTAGAGTCTGGGGAAGAGAAGCATGCGGGTGTGACTGGGAGTGGAGGGTTCAAGGAATTCAGTTTATATCGGAAGACTCGGCTTTGTGAACTAGACTTTATATCTCTAGACTCTGTTTATTGCCTTTAGTAATCTCTTCAGTAAAGTAACCGTTTGCTGACCCTCCTCAGTGCCCTCTGCTGGCCCCTCCTCCTCCACTCAACACCCATCAGATTGTTCTTGGCTCTTCCTGTGCCCTCTAATTATTTATACTCTTTCCCAAGGCATGTCCATAAAGAAGGCTGAGTGCCGAAGAATTGATGCTTTCGGATTGTGGTGCTGGAGAAGACTCTTGAGAGTCCCTTGGACTGCAAGATCAAACCAGTCCATCCTAAAGGAAATCAACCTTGAATATTCATTGGAAGGACTGATGCTGAAGTTGAAGCTCCAATACTTTGGTCACCTGATTTGAAGAGTTGACTCATTGGAAAAGACCCTGATGCCGGAAAAGACTGAGGGTGAGAGAAGAGGGTAAGAGAGGATGAGGTGGTCGGATGGCATCATCGACTCAGTCTACAAGCTTGAGCGAACTCTGGGAGATAGTGAAGGACAGGGAAGTCTGGAGCGCTGGAGCCCACGGGGTTGCAAGGCGTTGGATATGACTTAGCAACTGAACGACGACAACTGGGCAAGTCTAGTCCCAAGATTTGAAAAATGTCCTCTCTGCTGATGACTCCTAAAACTACACCTTCACCCAGGCCTCTTTCCTGAGTTCCACACACCGTTCCCTGCCATCCTGGAGCTGACATTCCAGTGGGGGATGAAATGAAAGTGAAAGTCGCTCAGTCGTGTCCAACTCTGCCATTCTGTGGACTACACAGTCCATGGAATTCTCCAGGCCAGAATACTGGAGTGGGTAGCCTTTCCCTTCTCCAGGGGATCGTCCCAACCCAGGAATCGAACCCAGGTCTCCTGCATTGCAGGCGGGTGCTTTACTAGCTGAGCCACAAGGGAAGCCCAATGAGAGATGGTAAATGAAACGAGATCTCTGGTTTCTTAGACAATAAAGTGAGAAAAATGAGTCAGGAAAGGGAATGGGGATTGTTGAAGGCTGGCAGTTTTAAACAGAGTGGTCAGGAAGTACTCGCTCCTCCATCACACAGCTGTTTCTATGTTTCTGTAGCTTCTGGAACTTGATGAGGCCTAAAGGGAACTCCTTAGCCTTCCTCTTTGACTTCCTGTCTTGACTACGTTCGCTCTCCCTGTTTCATCAGGCCAGATCTTACTGTTGTGTTGCAGTGTGCACCTCAGGCGTGACTACTCATTAACACATCTGCCAACAGATTGATTCCGCTCAAATGATTTTTTTCTATGTACTCCAATAATACCTCAATGTGTTTATTTGAATATTTCATGCAGATAGCACTGTAAAATATTCTCGGCACAAGGAGACCAAATTTCTCTTACCCAGTGAAATGCAGCCTGTGTACCCCAGATCCAGATAATTCTGGGGATGGACCTTTGTGACCTCTAGCACCCTCTTGGGAATGTTTTCTTAATTATATGCACACAACCCATGTCTCCTACCTCAGCACTCTCCAACTGTCAACACTAGGGATACATACGGATGATATCATCTTGGTTTGCACTTGCTAATACTGTGAAAGTTGGCCTGCTAAACCAGCATTATCTGAAACCCAACATATACAAAGAATAACTCCAAATCAGCAAGTACCCAAATGTCTTCTACTTTTGTCCTTGAAGATATTAGAGTTGTCTCTACTCTGGTCTGTAATTTCTTCAGTTTACTTTTTATTGTAAGAGTGTTGATTCTTATTGTGTTCTAATCCTATTCACCGTGAATACACCTTTTTTAGAGGGAAAGAAATATGGGTTGATTTGATAATGCTGAGAAAATGAAAAGTTGGCCCAAAATATACAGAAAAATTAGTATAAAGATCTTCTTTCTCAGTGGGAAAAATAAAAATCACATTGCTAAAATCTTTCAACATTTCAATTTTTAATTTTTCTAATAGTACATTCTTTAAAAGAAGTTAACAACGTCAATTTTCCAAATATAAGGATTTAATAATGCGAATGAAAAGCTGTCATTTTTCAGTGAACCTGTTGCCTAATTACCCTGGAAAAAAGTATTCTTTTGATTGAACGGATGCAAAAACCCCTTAGAAAAGCTTCATTGTTGCCTGGAAAGAGTCTTCTTAAGGTCACTTTTACTTCTAGACCATCCACTTGTTTCTAGTGAAAGAGTTTTGCTTGGTAATGGCTTGTGGTTCCACAGTGTTTTCTGTATGAAAAGCGTAGACTAAGAGATACTACTGAAGTCGCTCAAATTGTAGATTCGGCCACGAAAGGAAGTCCCAACACTGAAACATTTCCCCTTAATGTTCAGCAAGACACGTGGAGAGAACTCAAGTCCCGCTTTTGTCTTTACTCCGATCACCATTTTAAACGGCGTGAAGAGGCTGCTGCGCTGTTGGCAACAGAGCCCCACGGCCCAGTGTGCTTATTAAACGGCCTGCAGGTGCAGAGCGGCTGCCCCAGACCAGGTCTCCGTCTGCAGACAGAGGCATCTCGCGGCTGCTGGGGCTCCAGGCAAAAGCAGGGTGCTCCCCGGGGTGTTCTCTGAGAAGCAGCGGAAGAAGCAGCGCTCCTGGGCAGCAACAGACCAGCCGACGCACCCGTGCTCTCCACCCACCCACCCGTGTCCTGTTCAGAACCGGCCTTCACTGCTGGGACAAGAGGACGCTCCTGTTGGCTTTCATCTTCTCCAGACGCTTCACTAAGTGGCCGTTGCTCACCTCGAGCTCTTCTGTTTTGTCCAGTGCAGAGCGAAGCTGAAAACGAAGGTGAAAGTCAGCATGCTCTGATTCTAGTCCCACTGAAAATCACAGTGATGACCCAGACCCACCAAGATCCTGAAGACACACATACCTACATGTGTGTATGTGTATATTTCTTAATTTAAAAAGTAACACAGGCATGAGATTCTGGCCTCGTGAGTAACTAAACTAGGGACCCTCCCTCGGGAACTCGACCCAAACATGGCACAGTCTTGGGGATCCTGGTGGTCTCACAGAAGGTGAGGCAAACAAACACGCAATCAGGAGCTGAGCCAGACCAGCTGAAGAAGGCGCTCCCCACAGCCCTGTGCAGCTGGGTTTCTGCATTCTGCAGCCCGAGACCAAAGTGAGAATGCCTGAGGCCAGGATGGTCGTACGGGAGCCAGGGCCACAGAGCCTGGAAGACACAGCAGAAGCCACGTCAGTAGGGAGCTGCCTGGACCAGCAGGCAGCGTGCAGAGTAGGGGTGCCCCAAGGTGGGGGTTCACAGCTCTTTGACTGTGGAGACACGCATCGCTGGAACAGAGTCTGCGGTTCTGGTTCTGATCCAAAACCCTCCAGGCGGCTGGGTGGGGTTCTGAGACAGGTGAAACTCCCCTGCCGTGGCTTTCACCAGCAGACAGAGAAGCAAGCCTCTCTGTGGAAATTTCCCCAAGGTGAGCCGGGGGTATTGCTATACATTCAAATCTAGCATAGCCTCACGAGACACCAAAGACACGATGGGACGAACCATCTGAGCCAACAGGAGCGATAAACAACAGAGACAGACCTCAAAGACTGAGCATGCTTTGGTCGTCAGTGTGGAAAACAGAAGAGCTGAGGACGAAATCTTTCATGAAATGAGGCTATGATCAACAAAGGAACTGTCAGGAATGAGTCTATTTCAGAAAACAAAAGGCGGTGAACTGGAAGATCTCTAAAAACTGCACATTTTGCAACACTGGGAAGTAAGGAGACAGGAAATGGAAAAGACAAATGGCAGAGAGATACCAGAGGGGCCACGAGCAGGTCTTGTATCCTCTGATCAGAGTCCCAGGGGGAAGGTGGACTCGCGGGAAGAGGAGTTACTTAAGGAGATCGTGGTCGAAAATTTTCCAACATTTATTTAGAAAAGAGACCTCACAGATCAAAGAAACACAACACATCTCAAGCAGAATAAATAGCAGTAAACCCACATGTATTAGTGTGGGATGTAGAAAATCAAAGGAAGGAGAATAACAGAGCAGCTAGAGAGTGGGGAAAAATCACCTAAAAGCCGAAAAATGTTGGGCTTCCTCAGTGGCTCAGTGGCAAGGAATCCACCTGCAATGCAGGAGAGGTAGGAGACATGGGTTTGATCCCTGGGTTGGGAAGATTCCCTAGAGAAGGAAATGGCAACCCACTCCAGTATTCTTGCCTGGGGAATCCCATGGGCAGAGGAGCCTGGTGGGCTACAGTCCACGGGGTCGCAAAAGAGTGGGACCGATTGAGCACACGCAGGAGCAAAAATCAGAATGATAGATTTTTTTAGGGGAACCCAGAGGACGGCAGCATGACAGCTGCCATCACTGTAGACAGAAAAATGACTGATGGTTGATTCTGGCCCTAAGCTCCTAACCTACTGAACTAGTTTCCTTTACGATGTGAGCAAGGGCCCTCAGAGTGGCCTGGAAGACCTAACAATGAATGGTTTAGCGCAGATTTCCGGGCAGCAGATCCTCACCCTGCTCTCTCAACCATAATATCATTACCCATTCTTTTCCTAGAAATAGCCTGGAAAATTTACCTCTCTTTGGAGTTTCCGTTTTTCAGCCTTAAGTTCATCTTCTATTTTTTCAGCATTTTCAGCAGCCTGTTTATAACGTGATACTTGACTTTCTAACCTTATGACCTGGAAGGAAAGGAAAAAAATCAGGTGTATAAATTGATAGGCCGGTTTTCTCTCCCGACTGCATGCTTATATTTTCGATCCAAGGGTGTAATGTAATAAAAGGAGAGATGACACTGTAGCAAGAACCATGGTCCAGGATGAGGAGCTGTCACACAGGTTCTAGCCACGCAAAGCTGTTTGTTCACACTTACGAGCAACCCAGCAGTGGCACCTATCAGGGACTCATTTCCTCTCTGACCCTGGTCCCAAGTGCGGTTCCCACCGTGCTGACCCCAGGACACCATCCTCTCTGATGCGGGTCGATCCTGCACAACAGGCTGGCAAAGCAACGGCTCCCTCAGGACCTCAGCTCCCGTCCAATCTCTCCCAGAGGTGGCAGGAAGGGAGGAGAGAGCCAAGGGACTCAGAGGGGGGCAGGAGGCGGCTTCGGGGTGGCATCTGGGGCTGGAGATGGATTCTGCTGCCCTCAAGGCATGCTTCCAAACACGCATTGCTTTGGAGGTGGGCTTCTCATTTTCGTTTCTACAAAAATTCTCAGAAGTCCCAGCCACATACACCCGCGATGGAGGGGGCAAGAGGACCTGTTTTTATTTCTCCCTTCGGTTAGGACACAGTCTGCCCCAGGGCCCAGCACGCGGGAGGTGTGAGTGCCCCAAATCAGGAGATCAGAGCGCGCCCCGGGCTGGGAGGGAAAGAGGGAAAACCCAGGCGAGAGGAACGCACCTGCATCAAGCGTTTGGTAATAAACCCTTTTTTTGTTTTGTTTTTCCAAAGACTTTCAAGAAAGCTCCCCAGCCACATTAGGTACTTGCTTCAACTAACCTTGTTTATAAAGGATTATTGTTGTTTAGGCACTAAGTCATGCCTGACTCTTTTGCAACCCCGTGGACTGGAGCCCACCAGGCTTCTCTGACCACGGGATTTCTCAGGCAAGAATACAGGAGTGGGTTGCCAGTTCCTTCTCCAGGGGATTGTCATGACCCTGGGATTAAACCCACATCTCCTGCATTGGCAGGTGGATTCTTTACCTCTGAGTTACCAGGGAAGCCATATAAAGGACTGGCATCGATTATAAGTGTCCAACTCTGTGACACCATGGGCTGTAGCCCGCAAGGCTCCTCCATCTGTGGGGTTTTCCAGGCAAGACTACTGGCGTGGGTTGCCATTTCCTTCTCCAGGGGGTCTTCCCGGCCCAGGGATGGAACCAGGATCTCCCACATTGCAGGCTGACTTCTTACATTCTGAGCCATAGGGAAGGCCCGATAACAGCCCAGATCCTAGCAGTGACCTTTCCTTCCTATGTCCTTTCCTTGCGGGAAATGCTCGGAGAGACTTGCTGCCTTGTTTATCCTCCTTTGGACCTTTTTTGGTTCTAAAATTCTCTGCCTCTTTCTGTCCTCAGCCTTTGAAGGGCGAGTTCTTTCTAGCAAATGAAAAACTTCAGTTAATCATCGGCTGGGCTGCCCGTGATGGCTTAAAAGTGCGCACGTACATTTTGTTCTAATGCAGTTATCTCTTGCTCAGATTTTGCAAGTTTAAATTTGAGGTCGCTGATCTGTCTGTTGGCATCCCCTAAAGGTTGAAAGAGAAGGAAAATTTGTTAAGCTCTTGGGGCTTTTAAAATGTTAAAGCAATAGTTACTGGGAACCAAGCCCTTAACCGTGTAATCTTCTTGCCTGTGGCCCCACAACTCAGGAGGCGCTCTCAGCCCGCAGGGAGAGCGCCCTAGAGCAAAGAAGACAAAGAAATGGTGGGGGATTGGGGAGGAGGCAGAGAGGCTGGGCATGCTTTATCCCTTTAAGCTTCTTTCTAGTTTTGTTGTTGCTGTCGTTCAGCCGCTAAGTCGGTCCGACTTTGCGACCTCATGGACTGCAGCCCTCCAGTCTTCCCTGTCCTTCACTGTCTCCTGGAGTTTACTCAAGGTC
Organism: Moschus berezovskii; assembly: GCF_049115385.1. Classification (NCBI taxonomy): domain Eukaryota; kingdom Metazoa; phylum Chordata; class Mammalia; order Artiodactyla; family Moschidae; genus Moschus; species Moschus berezovskii. The sequence continues at coordinate 3,231,700 of NC_142463.1, forward strand.
ATGTCTATTGAGTCGGTGATGCTATCCAGCCATCTCATCCTGTCACCCCTTTTCCTCCTGCCCTCAATCTTTCCCAGCACTACGGTCTTTTCCAAAGAGTCAGCTCTTCGCTGATATATTTACAGTATCAGGCATGCATTATTTTGTAACTCTGGGTGAAAAATTCTAAGGTTGAAATTCCTCTTGAGTTCAGGAGACTTTTCCATAAATAGTTTTAGTGTGTATCTGTGGGAGAGTGCGTGCTCAGTCACATCCGACTCTTTGCAACGCTTTGGACTGTAGCCCGCCAGGCTCCTCTGTTCATGGGGCTTCCCAGGCAAGAGTACTGGAGCACACTGCCATTCCCTAGTCCGTTTCCTGGCATGGAAAAATACCTTCTGACCTCCCCATACAGTCAGCAGATCCGAAGGCTGTATCCAGCATAGCAAATGTGGTTTCTAGCAGCGAGTCATCTGGTGGTGCCCTGGTGCTCATTCTGGGGCACCTGCTGTTTCCTGGGCTCAGACAGAAACGCGTTTGTCCTGCCCACTGCCCATGCTTGTCCTCGCCCACAAAGAAACAGCTTTCTGCTTCTGTCCTCAAGGGCTTCTGGGAGGACATGGGGAACACTGGCCACTCCTTGCCATGATGGTTTCCTCCTCCTGCACTAGTACAATAAAAACCACACACGGCTAAGGGGTTCCTTCTACACGAGGATTGACATTTACTCTGTAGGTCCATCATGTGCACGTCTGTCCCATTCTGTAAGACACCGTCTTCTGGGTGCAGAGTGTCTAATCTGATACTCTTCTGTCTCTCTTCCAGCTGCCCCTTGAGTTTCTTAATCTGAAAACATCCACCAATAAAGTACATTAATTTCTGTATTTTAAATGAGACTAGAGCCTATCAGGAAGGAAGGAGCATGTCAAGTCAAACCCCATGCCCCACAAGTACAATCTGATGTTGTCCTGCCATCACTTTGCGTTTCTCTAAGGTAGAGGGTTACGTAAAGAAGCAGGAGAGAAACACAGTGAAATGTTACAAGCCACTGGGAAGATGGGGAGTCCCTCTCTTTTGATTTGTTTGTCAAGAAACAAACCCAAATAATAAATAAATGAAAAATCTTCTGCCAGTTAGCACTCTTCTTCAAAAGTAACAGTATAACGGATGAAAATGAGACTGTATTTACAGCATCAGGCATTTAATGCACTATTTTGTAACTCTGGGTGAAAAACTCTCTCTAAGGTTGAAATTCCTCTTGAGTTCAGGAGACTTTTCCATAAATAGTTTTGGTGTTTATCTATGTACGCGTATGCACTCAGTCATGTCTGACTCTTCGTGACACTTTGGACTGGAGCCCACCAGGCTCCTCTGTCCATGGGATTTCCCAGGCAAGAATACTGGAGCAGACTGCCATTTCCTACTCCAGGGGATCTTCCCGATCCAGGGATTGAACGTGCATCTCTTGCTTTGGCAGGCAGATTCTTTACCAGCTGAGCCACCAGGGAAGCCCAAGTGTTTATCTACAAGTTCACAAATCTGCGTACAATTATGTTTGCTTTATTCACTAAAAAGGCAGATAGGCCACCAGGAGTCTTCCAGGCACAGAAGCATCGTCCCCAACAGAACCCCATCAAGTTGCAGGTTTGCCACCTGCAAGGGGTTGGCCTCTACATGGCTTTCTTCCCTCTGAGAGAGACACACACACAGCAGTTGGGATTGTAATTAACAGCTGTGTGTGTGTGTGTGTGTGTAGAATTTTCTGTTGTGCAATAGGGAGTCTCCCAGCCCTGGTCCTGTTAGCCTCCAATCTCTGCAGATTTGTTGGAAGTCCTCCGCCACTGACAGGAGCAGAACAGACCCACATTGATATACAGACCATTGGTGCACACTGCTTTGGAAAGCAAGTACAGAATTACCATGCACACAGGTTTACAGAAGATCATAGACACTTCAAGAGAATCCTCTCACCACATTTAGTGGTTTACCCAATTTTGAGAGAAATCTTCAAAACTTGAAAAAAAGTAAGGCAGATACCTTTGACTAGGCTTACGAGGGAAAATGAGAAGAATCGAGTTTCCTTAGAAAGTGATTGTGGAATAATTTCTTAATAATACTACCTTGCATATGAAAAAGGGCTTCCCTGGTAGCTCAGTTGGCAAAGAATCTGTCTGGAATGTGGGAGACCTGGACTTGATCCCTGGGTTGGGAAGATCCCCTGGAGAAAGGAAGGTTACCCAGCCCAGTATTCTGGCCTGGAGAATCCCATGGACTGTATAGTCCACAGGGCCACAAAGAGTCGGACATGTCTGAGCGACTTCCACTATCCCACTAGGAAAAAGACCAAAGTGCACAACTGTGTAGGATTTCTCGAGGCAGAAGAGGTCAAGGTAGGTAAACAGCAGTGAAAATAACTTGCATCAGCTATAAGCAAGAAATACCAGCCGGACAGGGGTGCTGATCACTGAGAGATTACAAAACTGACTTAAAAAATTTTTTTTTTTTGCATGTGTGACCTTAACTCCCTGACCTGGGATTGATAGTGTACCGCTTGCATTGGAAGGTGGATTCTTAACCACTGGACCACCAGGGAAGCCCCAAAACTGACCTTTATGGGCAGGCAGAAGAGGAAGGGTGTTGGAATGTCTCAGGAACACCCTCGCCTCTCAATGTTTATTCAAGGTCTTCTACCCAAATCTTTTATTTAAGCAGCAATTCATGTAGCGTGTGCCAAATTCAGAACATGGCCTTGAATCTCTGGGACATCCTCTCTAAGTCCGATATGACTTCTGATGTCTTACTTGGATAAAAACATTAAGAACACTGGTTGACTTAATAACTATCTTCAGGCATGATGTATCAGGGGTTTCCTGATGAAGCAAGAAACTAGAGTGGGAAGGGTCCCAGTTTCAGGTGCCCCATTCCAGAACTTTAAAAGTAATAAAAAAGATTGTTACCTGTTCCAATAAGCATTCCCGTTCGTCAACAAGCTTTTTCAACCTAATATCTAAAGAAATCAGAGAGAGAACAGGTTCAGGCGACTTGGTGAATGCCTCTTTCGGCAGATGGCTAAATCACAGAACAAGTACTGGGGTTAGTGAAATTGATGATGGAATTACGCACGTACCACAGTGCATGAGGCCACAGACAGGATGGGGAGGAATTCAGCCAAGGGAGGGCTGAGCCGCGTCAACCTCCCACACATGCTTGTCTCGTAGGGCAGTATCCGGCTGCATGCAAGCAGGCTAATCTTCTACTTTGGGTTAGCATGCAAGAGCTCTAAGGCCAAACCACACTGCAACATAAGATCTCACAGGCTTCACGGTTTAACATCATTAGCAAGGTATTACAGACACACCGAGTATCATGACCAGATATAACCAGCATTTTCATTCGCCCTGACTCTCTGAGTTTCTACCCCAGATGTGTGCATCTTCTTCATTTCTCTCAAAGACTCACCCACGTCAGAGTCGTTTACGGACCCTAAATATGCCAATGGCACAGCGGCGAGCCCACTTGTGAAGAGCTGCTCTTCTTTCGAGGAGCTCAGGTTTCTGTCATTCCTCCCACCCGGACACAGAAGTTTGCATGGACGTGAGCACCCGGAGTTGGAGCAAGCTCCAGGAGATGCTGAAGGACGGGGAAGCCTGGTAGGCTACAGTCCATGGGGTCACAGTCGGACATGACTGAGTGACTTCACTTACTTACTTACTTACTTAAGCACCCAGAGTTGGTGCAAGCTCCGGGAGATGCTGAAGGACGGGGAAACCTGGTAGGCTACAGTCCACGGGGTCAAAAAGAGTCGGACATGACTGAGTGACTTCACTTACTTACTTACGTAAGCACCCAGAGTTGGTGCAAGCTCCGGGAGATGTTGAAGGACGGGGAAGCCTGGCGTGCTGCAGTCCATGGTGTCGCAGAGTCAGACACGACTGAGCAACTGAACTGAACGGAAGCACCCAGAAATCCCCCCAACATCTCTGTGAAGGGGCACCGAGGACTACAGTCTCCAGAGGGGGAAATTAAGACTGGGGAGGATTTCAGGGGCAACATCCTACACCAGTTTTTCCAGGCAAAATCAGGATGAGGTGATGCTGATGGATGCCAAGGTGTGCTGTGGTGTGCCCCAGCGACTTACACCACCGCCCATGAAGCTCCGGCGGGGGGGCGCTGCTGCCACACTCCCCCTCTACAGGCGAGGACCCCAGCCCAACAGCTTCCCTGAGGCCCCGGGCCGCACCGCTGACCATGCGCTCACTGTTCGCCTAAACCCGGCCGTCTGAGTCAGACCGACTTCTGGCCCGAGGTTCCTCTTCCCAAGGGGCAGTGCACTCACACTGCCCAGATTTTGATTAGATGTGTGAAACGGACATAATTCATAAAAAACACACCTTTGTTTTCATTCTTGCAAAGTCATCTATCCTCATTCTAATCCAAATTATATGCTTTCTCAATTGCTTTTCCCAACATCCTAAGTTGCTATTTTGAAAGGCATAAGAGCAATACAAATGAAAGCAGAAAATGTTATGTGTAAGATACATTTATCATCCTTCTGAGTTCCATTTTAATTGATACACAAATTGCTTCTGACAGATGTTTTATTCTGTCCTTTCCATAAATGCACCCCACACTGAAACAAAAATTAAAAAAAAGTTTAAAACCTGGCTCTCTTATGCAATATCACTTTTCATTTTACCCTGTATATTTTATACTCTTATATACAATAACCACAGGCATAAGAAACACTGAATATAACAGAAAGTGCTTTGAGGCTCATGGATCCATTTACAATTTATTATTATATTTTCTATTAGAAAATTTCAAATATCTTAGCAAGTAAAAAAATGTTAAAATGTAATAATAGTGCTAGCAATAAAAAAACAAAGGTCATGTGACCTTTAGTCTTACGGTGGAAACATGAAAAATGAAGAGAGAGAAATGTGAGAAATTTTAAAGCAGAATTGGAGAAGATTAAAACTAGATAGTTTCAGGAAACTGGAGAAGAGAAGGAAGCAAAACTGTCTGATATAAAGAAAATGAGCACTGCAGTCAGAGGAACACAAACAGTGTGTGTTATCACATATATGGGATCCGAAGAATAAAAGAAACGAATGAATTTAACAAAATGGAAGCAGACTCACAGGTGGTTATCCCTGGGGAGAGGGAAGGGAGAGGAGCAAGACGGAGAAGGAGATGAAGAGGCACGAAATACCAGGTATCAAAAGGCTAAAGGATACATTGTATAGGTCAGGAAATACAGCGTAACCTATGAAAACACTGCACTATGCTTCACATATGTTATGCAGCTGGAACTCAACTATACTTCAATAAAAAAAGAAAATGAGTACCACTTTTTTACAGCTTTAAAAATCAACAAGTCTAACTTGTCAGGTGAATAGTGAAGCCTGACTGGTAATCACTGTGATCCTCAGCAAGTGTCGCAAACCTATGCTCACTAAGCAATCCTACTTATCACTGGTCTCTGACACCCAAATGATAAGCATTTAAGAAAACTAAGTCACAAAGTCTCAGACTCAGAGTTTTCTTTTATATTAGGAAGTTAAAAACAATTGGAAATTAAAGATATTTTAGTAACATTGTCAACAGTTTACCTTAAAAAAAAAACTGGTTTTTATATTGGGTTGGCCAAAAAGTTCACTTGGGGTTTTCCATAAAATTGAATGGAAAAACACGAATGAGATGTTTGGTCCACTCACCCAACATATTAAATCCCAACACATTTTCCTGTGTGAACTTTAGAGACCTGTCAAACGAGGAACAAAGTGGCAGACCATACAGACAGTCCACGGGGCAGCAAGGAAGCACTGGGCCCCCCGCCCCGCCCTGAGGGACCTGAGTGCTCTGACTGCACTGTAGGGACTACAGCAAGGCTGACCACCAGCAACAACCATGACTCTCTTTACTGCTTTACTTGAATCTAATCCTCATCACCACTCTAAAAGGCAGGTTCTAGCCCCGATTTCAGACAGTACAGTGGGGCACAGAGAGGGTAAACTGCTTACTTACAATAAGATACACTCAGAAGGACAATTTTCATCCTCAGGTTAATTTCTCCCATCCTTAGGCCTCCCCACCCCACTGCAGAGAAAAGTCATCTCTCATCTCCCCCCACGTTCATGAAGATAATGATCGTTAAGACAGGTCTTGAGAAATCCACCGAGTGTGGTTCTCTCTCTGCTTCCTTCTTGCACTGACTTAGTTTGATCTTAATCCATGTGGTCACTTTTCATCTGGCCCAGGCCTAACCTCCCATGCCAGGACCACCCCTCCTTCCTATAAAAGGGAGAGCTGGGACAGGACAGGCTACTGATGGCGATTTTTTTTTTTCTCTTGCTTATGGGGCCAAAGAGGTCTGTATAAATGGGAATTTCTTGCACCAGCCGCTGTTTCAGATCAGTTGAACAGCTGAAGGCTTCCACGTCTTGAAAAATACATATATCTTTGAAGTAAGAGAGGCGGAAAGAGTGAAAGGGGTTTTTCTCCTGATCGTTTTCCCTGTGTAAGATCATCACACCGAGTAAGTACATACTCTGAATGTAACACACTCACAAACACCCCTTCCTTTCGTTTTGGAGCCAACACTTGGAATGAGTCTTACTGCTGTGTTTCTTGTTTCGATGGTCATGCTGGCATGCTGCACCAAGGGGTCTCCTAGGAAAGGAATCTATCAATAGAAAACAGGAACCCTAAACTGTCTAAACACAGAGGAGTAGCATTCCAGGGTCCCAGTGACAGTGGGAATTTAAAAGCTTGGGTCATTAGGTTTTCCTTTAACTAGAATTACAGAAAGTAGTTCTTAAACACTCTTTTCAAAAATTCTACTGCTTCCCAACCTTTGTATGTGATAAAATAGCCTATAAATCAAAATTCTCAGTACCTTTCTGTATCTTTTAAAATAAACTCATAATTATACTTACTTATACTTTGAAAGGAAGATTAACATTTTACACATAGCCGCTATGTTCTGATTTGAGGCTGAAAAATATCCCAGCTTTTTGATTTAAAGAATCAGTGTTTTCCTCTGTCCACATTATAGTGAAACCTCAGCGGTCCAGGTTACTCTGGGGATGTGTTTGGTGGGTAACCTTTGGATTCTTTTCTGAGTCTGACTCATTTGACAGTGCGATCTTTCCAAATTGCCTTATATATTAGGTTGGGCAAAAAGTTCATTTGGGTTTTTCCTTAAGACGGTATAGAAAAACTCAAATGAACCTTTTGGCCAATTCAATATTCCATGCCTTCCAACACCAAATACACCAGAGGCAACCATTTCTTGGTAATTCAGGGACCTTCACCTGTACATTATTACTAGGTGGGGCTGTAATATCATCTTGTCCTTGGAGCAGAGTCATTGATGTTCATAATGAAGGCTCTTAGATGATCAAGAATCGTTTGACCCTTGAGAAGCCTTCTCTTTTTTGCTCCCTTTCCAATTCTCAGCTCCTGCTCCCCCTAGAGGCTGGTCCTATGTGCTTACTCCCAGCACTTTCCACATAGGAGGTGATCTACGTGTTCGTTGATTAAATGCAAGAGTGAACAGTTGAGACTGATGAGGGATGGGAAGTGTATTCCAAGGCCCTTAAATGTGCTGTTGAATAACATGAGAAACAAAGGCCTTAAAAGGCTTTGATGAGCTCACCAGGGAGTGAGTTTGGCTGTTGAGTCACTTCCCCAGAGGCCTTGAAAGGCAGGAAGGAGGGCTGCTTCACAGAGTGCATTCCAGTCTGAGCACAGCTCCTCGGACCTGATGGTCTAGCAGGCCTCCTAGTTTCCTATGCACGTGGCGTAAGTGGACAGAACTGGTCAGTCCCATCGTCCCCTGTTTCAGGAGGGGATGCAGAAATAGTCAGTGTTTATTTGAAATTCCCATCATCCTCTTCAAAACAGTGTAAAGGTCGGCACCTGTAAGCACCCCTAAGCACGGGATGGGGACTTTTCTCAACTGAGCTCTTCATCAGAACCACAGATTACAGGAGATTCTCTGAGGAAAAGATCTTGCTCAAGGATGGTCCAACACTGGCCCCAGGGTGGATACCAGGAGTGCAGCTATTCACTATTGGCAAAGGCCATGAAGCAGGAGTTCTCCATAGAACCCCGACTGGGAATCAGCAACCCAGAAGCAGACAAAAGTAGATTAAAGATAGCATTATGTAGCCACAACCAGAATTCAAGTAGCACAAGAGTGAAATCACAGGCTTGTAAAATTATAAAATGTCTTTATTTCAATGACAGAGTAACACTTCCGTTTGCCTCAAGTTTGTTGAGGGTTTTGGTCTTTTTTGCACTCAATCATACCTTGTAACAATAATACGAAGTCATGCGATCTCATAAAGTATCAATAGCGCTCATACTGTACATCCCCTTGTAATATTTTACAATGATTTTTATTTAACTTTACAATTATTTTTAAATGTTTCTTCATATAGAAAATATATATTTTGTTTAGGAGGATCAAAACAACAAATTTTCACTGAGAATATACCAAAAAACAACAAATGAAAATATTTATACCAAAGTACCAAAAGTGATTCAACTACTAAAAACATCCTGTTAGACTCTACTCAGCAGTTTGCACAAGAGTCGTTTTGTGTTGCTCTACTGAATAATGATTAGACAAATACAAAGAGAACTAATTTTAAGGCTAACAAAATAAAGTTCAGAAATGATTCTCCCTGCCCAAATACTGCAGTAGGAAATGCAATTACAACATATATCTCTTCCAGAACAAAAAAAGTCTTTGTATAAAATAACTTTGGTACATAATTGGCACAAAGTTAAAATCTCCTACAAAATAAATTCAGGTATCCTCAAGAATGAAATCGAAAAGTATTGGTCCGAGATAAGATACTTGTACGAGATAAAGGCAAGTAAGCTATTTGCTATCCCTCATGTGATAAATTATTGTCCTAAGGTGCAAATTTCATGACTCAGTGACCTATACATTGCTTTGCTGTTTATGTCTTTTTAAATAAAATACCATACAGGTTATATTATACATATCAAAATCAAATATGAACGCACATATGTTTAAATGAGACCACTTAAATTATAACGTGGAAATCTCAGGATACTACTTGGTCCTTTCAGTTAGATGCTGATACATTTGGTCAAGAATATGCACATTCATATCAGCTTAAGGCAAAAGCTAAATGTTTGGATTTTGACTTTAAGCAGAAACAAAACAGTACACATCGCTGTCTGATAATTCTGGAATGCTCCCCGTTAGAACCTACTCTGATAACAGAAGAGTCCTTCTCATTGGGGTGATGATTTTAATGATGAAATAGAAATCTACATGTAACAGTCGATATAGCTTGAAGGAGTAGATAGCCTGGTGGCTGACTGTCACTCGGTGCATCTATACAGATCTAGACCATTCTCTGAGTCTCTCCCAGCAGGCTTGCTGTGCAGTCCTGGCCTCTCCCTGGGACCCTGCCCCGACCTACGACATGGTGCAGTCCTCTTTGCTCCTGCCCTTCCCGGTCCCACCCGTCTTCTCTTCCTTGTTTTCTGAATCAAAGTCCCCCAGCTCGTCAGCTGCTGCCAGGCCATCGCTTTCTAGACGAGCGCTGTCTGAAAACTCTCTGACTCTCTCACCTAGATTTTCTGACATCACATGCCCTTCTGTGCCTTCTGTTTGAGAGGTATCGTTAATGTCCTTTGCGGGACTTTCATCTTCGAGCAGGGCGCTGCTGGGCACCTCTATATTCTCTGGACCTGGAGGACTGCTGGGAGCACTGCCATCTTCCTCAGCCTCTTCTTTAACAGCACCTTCGTCTAATTCTTTATTACTGGTGCCTGACGACTGAATCATATTATCTTCAAAACCCAATGTGTCTCCATCAGCCTTAGTGTTTACAGCAGCATCGTCTTGGTCAAGTTTTCCATTCAATTCAACTTTAGGATTTTCTGGACCACCACTATTTTCACTGCTCTCTGCTACACCGTGCTGTTTTGGGTTCTCAGCGACCTCATTTTGGGCATCTGCAATGGGTTTTTCATCAGTATGTTTTTCCTGCTCTTCTTTGTCTTCACTTAAACCTGGCTTCTGAAATGTTAACTCTTTCTGAACATCTTTGATCTCCACAGGTGCCGGTGATTTTTTCTTCTTGTTTTTCTTTTTCTTGTTCTTTGTCTTCTTCTGTGACGAATCCAATGCCTCTCCCTGTTGGTCATTCTCCTCACTGGGGTCTTTCACGTCCAGGGGTTCACTTTCAGCATCTTCCTCCCTTGGGTCCGTCACCTCCGGAGGACTGCTTTCGGCTTCTGGAGAACGAGGGCTGGTTCGGACCTCTGGCTCAATTGGTTTCTCCTCCCTCAAGTTCCTTCCTTTATCCTCCTCCTCCTTGTTCTCCCCGCCTGCCTCTGTGCTCTGAACTGGGGCCTCCCAGGGCTCAGCTACCTCCTGGTTGGCAAGGTCTTTCTCTACATCCTGCCCTGCACTGGGGTCTGACCCCTCCAGGGCGTCTCCCAGGCGTTTTTCATGGTGACTCCCTGGGTCATCACTAGCACTTAGAGGACTGGAGGCTGCAGTGCCCCCCGGCGCCCCCAGCCCAGTGAGCCCTGCCTCCGGTTCAGCCTTTGTGGGGCCCCCCCTCTGCTTGCTAGGGTCTGCCCTGCTCCCCCTTTCAGCCTCAGACACCTGTGGAGGAGCAGACTCCTGACATGGTCTCGTGCTCATCTCTTCCAAGTTGGCCTTCAGATCTCCCTGTTTTCCCTTTTCCCATTCTTCAGCAGAGTCTTCCCTTTGGTTTTTGATATCCAAAGCATTGCCACTGCCCTGCCCAATCCCAGAGTCTTGGATTTCACCAACTAGTCCCCTGTCTGTGACCTCACTTGACTCAGCCTGCTGGGTGTCTGCAAGGAAGGAGGCAGTTTCTAGACTTTGGCTGTGAACCTCTTCCTCACTCTGGGAACTGACTACCGTTCCCGGGGAGGGGGCACTGTCTTCAGAGGTTCTCTGGTCCTCGGCATCGTCACCAGGATGGAACACCTCCGTGTCCACACAGTTCTCTCCCGGGCCCTCTTTGTGCTGTCTTTGCTCAGCGTTCTGCAAGATTTCTCTTTTCCCCTCATGCTCCACCATTTCATTTTTCACCTCCACTTCATTGGCTCTTCCTAAAAGACCATTGAGAAAATTGAAGGGACCCCATGATGTGGTTGACCAAACAACACAAATTACAACGTAAACACATGTTCTCTTTCCCAGCCAACCCCGCTCCTAGAGAGAGAGCCATCAGAGAAGCACGCGGACAGAAGCCTTTGCCAGTTCTGTGCGGCAAAGCAGTCATCGCGTGAGCAAACGCTGGGTCAGCGGAGGCCACTGCCGCCACGTCGGAGGCCAGAGGGGCTGCTGGTGCCATGTGGGGTGGACAGACTCTCAAAGGGGAACTTTTAACAAACAAGGAAGAGCTCCAGATCAGACAGCCCAGCCATCCAAGATGAGAGGTTTCAGAATGACTCAAGGTTCCTGGTCCCCGTTCTCATTTCTGGATGCACAAGGGGACCACGCCTACTCTTCCAGCTGTTGAACCGCACTGCACATCACCCAGCTCTAAGAGCAGCCTTCAGATCGTCTTTAAAAGAAACACTCAGTTCATTTGAAGAAACTCAGCCTCGAGGTCCATCTCAAGGAAGCCACTTTGGAAACAGCTAGTGGAGGTAAAAAGAACTCCACCGCCACCCCTAATCCCTGGCTTCCTGGGGAAGCACCCTGTGCCTTCCACACCTCTGTTGCTTTCCCAGGGGGCAGGAGCCAATGCCTCTAATCAAGAGACCACTTATCAGACATAAACCATTCATCGATTAAAGACTTATGAATGAAAGAATCTGTTACTGCTTTGAAACGAAGACTTACATTTGGGATTCCCAACAAAAACACCACCCCGGTGTAGGAGCGGCCACGTCACTGAAAGCCACAGCTTGGTGACTTAGGACCAAGTCTCCAGGGAAAGTGGACAGACAAGCAGGATTCCATTTACAGTCACCTTTACTTCATCCCTTAAAAATCTCTAGTATTGTATCTGTTTTACAATGTACATTTTATATTAATTAAATATTACACATATAAATGAAAAACAAACGTATGTATTTGGAAGTTCCCACAATTCTTTACTAACAGGGATATATGATCCAGAAATACGTGGATACACAAAACGCATGCTTCTAGTTCTTCAGTGTTTGTTACACAGCAGTTATCAAGGATTTATAAAATGCCTAAGAGCAGCAGGATGAACCCTAGCTGCTCAGCTAGGAAGGTAAAGGGAGGATGAACATCCATCAGCTCACTTTCTTTCAGTGACTTCAACACAATGAAAAGAGCTGCAGTTCTTAAATAGCCATCAGATAATGAAGCACCTTCTGGAAAGGCAGATCTGGGAAGCTGGGCCTACAGTTTTCTCCACTTCCATGGAGAACCTTCCAAATGGAAATAAAAGCCATGGTCCCTGACCCTGTCTCAGCCTCACTGTGAAAAGCTGCAACGCAACAGATCACTGGTTGCCAGGGAGACCTTATTTGCCAGCTACAATTTCAGGCTGTCCATCAGATGCTGACCAAAGCCGAGTATTACGACAAATATTAACTGATGAATCTTTTCAGATATCTGCAAATTGCATTACACATTCCTACTATCTATTGGGTTCCTCAGTTTATACTCTCTCAGGAGCAAAAACAGGACATACAAAGGAACATCACCTCTGACAAATGGGCAGACATACTCAGACTTTTGTCTACAAGGAAAGCCGTCCGCACCGACCGCAGTCACACCCCAGGGCTCCCTGTCCATCTACACTGTCCATAGGCACCTCAGGCTCTCAAAATGCTTAACGGTGCACAGGACTTGCAGCATCGGCTGGCAGATACGGTCAGCCAACTCACCGTACAGCCGCTGCTATTCTGCTCTTTTGACAATTCTGTAACAGAGGAAGTCACAACTCCATAACTGAAGAAAACCTAACAGAAATGTCCACACGGTCACGGAATTTTGAGACTACTTCCCGCGTATTCACAGTCCCACTGGTAGCTTTGAGAAGCAAAGGACACATATTCTTAAGCCTTTGGTGGTGAGCAATGAACAGAAGTACACACCAGACAACACGCGAGGGTGGTGACACCGTGTGGCGAGGATGTTCCCGTGAGGACAGAAGGCAGGGCATGCTGGGTGATGGTTAATCAATCAGTGATGACCACGTCAGCTCTGCCAACGCATGGAGGTGGACCCGTGCCGACCGGAAGATGGGAGGACCAAAGGAAAGCACGAACTTACCGAGGGTCCCGTCCCCCGTCGCCTTGAGGGCATTCAGCTCTTCCTGTGTCATTTTTGTGGAACCTTGTGAGGC